>NW_009193195.1:35479-46623 GCF_000690835.1 Fulmarus glacialis
CCCTTGGGAAAAAAATGCTCCTTACCTATGGGATGTATCTGGAGTGATTAATTGCAGGTCTCTTTCAGCCGTCACTCCCCTTGCTTCCTAAGAAAATCTGAAATGATTATGCCAAAGTTTGCTTTCAAATAGTGAAGTTAATGGATAGCTCTGTTTGGGGTGTGGGGGTTTTATTCTTTTGGTGACATGTTACATGTCAAATTAAAAATGTTCCAAAACTGACCTTCACGAAAACAAATTAATTCTCTTGTTATTTCATATTGGGAAAAAAACATGGTGAAACTGGAGGTTCTCTGGCCATCCTTCAGACAGCTAAAAAATGGCTTCCAGGGCTGTGGGTTTAGGGTATGTGGTTTTTTGTAAAACAACTTCTACAGAACCCCTGTCAGCTGGCAAATGCTAGGTGAATTATCAGGGCAACTGAATGACAAGAAGGAAGGGAAAGATTCAACAGAAGCAACTGAGGCATTGAAATGACTGGCATTACAGTAAATGTAAAGTACTATGTGTCATTACAATTCAGGCCTTAAGTAACAGTTTTGATGTTGATGTACAGGGTTCCTTGCATGGCTGCTGTTTTTCTTCCTAAGCATTTTTAAATATATCAACATCTTAAGTCTATTTTGTGTTGTATTTCCGAAGAAGGGTTGTATGCAAGGGAGATCTAAAAAAGTATAAAATCAGGCCACCACTGCTGTTTCTTATGTAAGAGGCAATTCAGGCGTTTCTTTGCTATAATCCACCCTCATTACATAGTGATGTTCTCCCTAATCACTTTGGCCATTTTAGGTGTATCGTGAACAGAAGATGTGTCTATTTTTATTTCCCCTGCACTCATCTCTTTTGTTTCTTTCTTATCGGCAAATATCTATTCATTGGTCCTATCTCGTTGTTTTACATTTATCTGCATTAAAATGTGTGTCACTCATGTCCTCAGGGGTTGCACATAAATCAAAGTCTCCTGCATCTAGCAGTTTTATTCTTTCTGGTTATTGCATCACCTAGAAATAAAATTATTTTTCTTTATAGCAGATACTTGAATTTCTATCCCTTAACTCTTTCTTAGTTCAGTCAGTCAATTTTTGCAATTAGATTATGTTGAAGTCCCATGAGTTTGGCAGAATAATTGCAATCAGAACTTTCTTCTCCTTCCCAGCTTGAGGGACCTAGAAATTGGAAAACCCACTTTTTTTTTTTTGTGCAAGAAAGCACAAGTTTCTGACTCTTTTCTAAAAAGAGCTTTGAGAGTTATTTAGATGGAAAAAAAAAAAACTCATGGGTTTACAAGCCTGAGCTGTATCAGCCTTACTCTGTAATAAAAGTCCAGCAGCTAGAAGTTGTTCATATTTAAATGTGAATTTCTAGTGAGCTACTTGTTATTGTTTTTTGTCCTAGGAGTCTACTTGAGAGAAAATCTTGGAGCAGTCCTGCTAACTGCTCTGTAATCGTAATGATTTTTTTACCGCTCAGAGTACTAAAATACTCTGTATGTAGGTATGTTCATGTTAAGTTTTTAAATTATGTTGAAAAATTACCATACATAATGTAATTTCTTGTAATAGCATAAGATGTTCACAGCAAAACATTAAATTATACGGAGAATGCATTAGTGCAAAAATGAAAGGTAAATTTGATTATCTAAATTAGGTCTTGATAATTAATGCTCATCTGTAATCTTTGCCTAATAGATATGTAATAAGCCTTCCCAAAACAGTTGCATCAGATTTCTAGCATTTTATCCAACTACGGGAACCAAATGCTACTATTATTTGACTCTATAACCATATGATTAAACAACTCCAAAGCCCACTGATGCTCCTAGAAGGACTTGGATAGTCGAGCCTCTCGCACATAGTACTGAGACCTTCCTGGATGGAGGAACATCCTTTCCTATGTGCCTCTCTTCTGACTAACAGAATATGTTCCCTTTGGCCAACCACAGCTACTGTTCCTCCAGACTGACACGCTGCCCAGTGGGTGCATCGCTTTCCACTGGTGTAGAGGTGAGGGGGATTGTTTATTCCTGGTGTGAAGAAAGTGCTTCTTGGTGCTTGACTAGTAACGGCTTCTGGGAATAATGCGAATTTGATGGTGAAAACAACTTAAAACGAGATTAGGAGCATCTGAAAACAGACTTTAGAATTTGGCACAGAATAGCCTGACTTTAGTTCCCAACCATGTCACTTTTCAAGTAAATATATAACTCTATCCCAGTTGAACAATTAAATATTTAGCACTCAAATATGGTTTTGTAATGGGGAGAGTTTAATTTGTTTCAGTTACCTGTACAAATAACTCTAGTCTACAGATCAGTTGCCCTGGTTTGAATAATGTGCGTGTTTAACACAGCAAAATACCTGTGTCTGAACTTAGCTTGCAATGTTGAAGCAACTTACTAAGACAGATATTTGACATATATTTGGTATCTTAGATATGTACAACTGATAACTAAAGTTTATCATACTTATTCTATTTAGCTAAATGTGCAGTTTTTCCAGCAGAAACACAAAGAATGTTAGTATCATGTCTGAACAAACTACCTGTAATTACTTCCTGACAAAATTGACGTAAAAGCAACGGGAAACAAGTTAACTCTCTTAATTCTTTGATATTTGATGTTCTATTGTCTGATGCAAGAAAAAAAAAAGGAAATAATTTACTACTACCATAATCTTACTTCTGTAGCGCAGAAATTACTTCACAATTACATAATCACGTCCTTTGCACACTTTGGTGTCTTTTGTTTGTAAATCATCTCAAGGGAATCCACAAAGCTGCTGCTGGCAGTCAGAGAGGCAGGAATTTTACGTAGTTTTCATGACAAGCATTTTCCCAAAAGTGCCCTGTTTCATGGTCAGTTCCTGGTAGCAGTCTCATTTGATAAACATCCTCCATGTTTTTTGGACCTTCTTGTCCATAAAATGTTACCCCAGTCGTCTTCTGTGACACTGCTGTGGATAAGAGGCTTAGGGAATGCTTTACATATATTAGAGTAAAATCTCTGGTCTCTTTTCTCCCCCTGTGAAGACAGAGTCCAGTCATCTCCAGGATAGCCAGTAAGTATAATAGGATATTTCATTTATTTCTGTTATCCTAGCTGAGCAGACAGCATGTTACCAGGCAATAAAACAGTGAAATATAATAAACTTCTACAGAATTGTTAAGAAAATTGCAGTTGCAGAGCAAGAATTTGAGTCTGCTCTCATCTCCCTAAGTCTGTAGGCGTAAACCTAAAGGCAGAATTTTGTTACTCTATAAACCAGGAGTTACAGGAAGTAAATTAGCTTTTCCTGTCCCACCGACTGTTTATGAAACGTCGGGGGGGCAAAGAGAGAGAAGTATTCCTTCGGCTTGTGAACAGAAGCAATAAACATGGAAATTTAGGATTATATTTTTAGATTGAAATTTGTTGTAGGCATACAATACGCTCCGAGGAAGTTGGTTCACAAGTGGGAACCATGATATCAGATGTAATAATGACATATTGGACTATATCTTGTATTACTTCGGAAGTGTTGCAAGTTTTGCAGCTTCTTCACATAGGAGGGTTGGGTGTTAAAGCTCTAAACATGGTGAAGGTGGTATGAAAGCCTGTCGCACACTAAGTGTACTCAGCAGCTTGATAAATAGCTTGTAGCTGGGCTAGCAGTGTGTATCATTTACTTTGTAAAATAGGGCAGTTTGATCGGTAAAGACCTGCTGGATAATCAGGAAAAAAAAGAGTAGACACATACAGAATAAGCGAGGAATATAGCTGAATCAGGTGTGTTAAGCAGTGAGAGAAACGTGCTGTTAATGGGATTATCATCAGTCGTTAATGACACATCATAACTGTTTTCCCACCATTTGTGTATAGCGTGTTAATGGCATACGTTCAGAAGCAGCTCAAAAAGAAACAATTAAATTACATAATTTCCTCTTGAACTGTTCTTCAGAGTTGTTTCAGACATTAAACAGACAAATAGTAATGTGAAAGTGGTAGAGCAGAGGATAACTTAGCTTTCCAAAAGGATTCACCAAATGCCTCCATTTAAAAAGGGCTATGGTAAATTTACTACACTCTTATCAGGCAATGAATGTTACATAGTGTGCTTAAAAGTGTGGGGTTTTTTCTTTTAGATTAAGAAATGTGTTATATAACCAAAAACTTAATTCACCAGTGATGGATCATCAGTAACTAAAGCCAAGCAAGGGTTAGGGGTGCCACCTGAAGTTAGGTATGAAATCTAGGGGTGGCAAGATCATGGTGTCCCCCAGAAACAATTTTTGGAGGGAGATGGTTCGGGGTGCAGAAGGGGTCATCTTCCCAAACCTATTTTTACAAAGTGCTGCAGTGTTTGATTTCAGATAAGATCTGATCTTGGATAAACTGCAAGTAAACTGAGTTATGCGATTATATCAAATAAGACTGGCAGGTTATGTATGCATGTAAAATATCAGGTTGCATGATAAGCTGTGTGAAAAAAGCATCAGCCTTGGTCTCGAATTCCTTGACAAGAAAGGGTGTTTTGCATCACAGCAGGTTAAAACTTTAGGGTTCTGGAGCACCATTAGCTTAATCTGTTTACTGTCTAGGCAGGTGGTAATTGCTCCCGGATAGGCCTAAGGGAAATGAACATTTTGAAAGCATAAAGAGGCGCTCAGTGGCACAGAGGGAGGAATTCTGAAGTTACCTGGGACTGGATGAATATTAAGAAATCCTTCTCAGCAGGGTGGAGTGAGGAGGAAGCCTGAATCTTAATAACTCCCTAAGAAGGCTGTTGGTAGTACAAAAAAGGAAGGCTTCCCAAAGCTAGGCTACCTGTATCCCTCAGGATATAAGCTATGCAAAAGGACTGAATCTCTGAACATGTGTTAAGAATCTAACAGCATATTGTCTGGATAGAAGGGAAGTAGAAGAAACTTCTGGTCTTGCGATAAGTAGATTTTGTATGGCTCCCTCTCATTTCTGTCCTCTGTCTGTAAATGCTTTGTATGTAACTCAGTTATCTATTTTGGATTTTGTATAAACAATCTTGCTACTTGTTCTTAAATAACCTGGATTTTAATGACTTCAAGACACCTAACTAATATCAAGGTATTCCGCCCTTTACAGGCGTGATAAACTTTAAACTGGGATGCGGGATCATTTTCATAATGTGCCCACCCCACTCCCCTCCAATATCCCCTAAGGTATCCAAAGGATAACCAAGTGACCTCCATTAAGGTGCATGGACTACTGTAGAGATGACAATTCAGAGCTGTGGGTCAAAGAAATATCTTTGGATTGGCAGCATTAGCCAAGCAGTTCCTTGGTATACATTAAAATAGTGGGGCCTGTGCAACTAGTAATACTTAGTGTTTCCTATCACTGAATTTTGGCAGCTTTCTGCTTAGTGTGTCAGCTGCTATGAATGGTATTCCACAACGTATAGGAACATGGGTTGTATTTTAGGAGAGAATACATTGACTTAGGCATTGAAACATTCACTGCGTATATTCTTTTTAAGAGTCTAGTCCTAGGTGATGCAGAGGCTTTCAAAACTGTTATCACCTTGCTTAGATTGTACCCATGTAAATCTTTTTACACATTGACTTCTATATGATGAATATACAGGCTCCTAACCAAAACTGGTAACTAATATTGTAGCAATTCTACCTACAATACCTAAGATACAGATTAATCAACAATACCCTTTTTTGGCAACTTTGAGGGGATTCAGGAGCAAAGTCATAAGCAAAGAGAGGTTTAGGGTTTTTTCTTTTCCTGAACTGGAACTGTACAAACTCAAATCCTAATCAAAATTGATCTTGATAAATTTTAAAGAGTTTCTCGCCTGCTAAAATGTCTCCTTAAGGTTTCAAGTACTACTTAGTCTTTCACTCTATCAAACTTGTTCTTTTAAGGTCACTGCACTTGTTCAGTCAACAAAACTTCCCCATGACTTTTTCCCTAATCACTTTTGCTGTCTCTTTCTCAGTTCCCTTTTTCTTTTCATCTCATATTTGCATTTTAAAAATTTATTTCTATTCATCCAATTTACACCCTCATCTTTATTCCAGAATATCCATTGCCTTTATGATTTCTTACTTGGTCCAACAGACGACTTTTTCTTTTTTTAAAAAAGTATTTCTGATTATCATCTCCCCTCTCCCCTCCCCCCCATCATTTGGACTATTCTCTTCATTATTCTCTCTAACTCGTTCTATTCAGCTTCCATTTAGACACTAATATGTCATTCCAGCTGCAGCTGTGTTGAAGAAGTACTGGCCATTAAATTATTTTAAAGTAATAGCCATGAGTTGTACTCCTTTCTTCAATAGAAAATTAGGCTTTATTGGCAAGGAGACAGAGTGGAACTGACTGTCAGAAATTCATATTTTGTTTCCAGTTGTGCATCTGTCCTGGTACTTACTGGGATTTTCTTGTGCTTCTAATTTCAACCTCCAAGCCTAGGTATTACAATGCTTAATTCTTGCTAGCGTACTTTAATTATTTGCATTCATTTACAAGTCTTGTTCCTCAGACCAGTAGAAATGATAATGCTAATTCAGTATGTCTAACTTTGAAGCACTAAGTGCACTTTTACGTCCATACAGGAAATCTACTAAAAATCAAAGATAGTAAATTTTTTGAAGTTTGAAGGTAGATATATTAAATGGCTTCTAGTTTTTTTGCCTCTCCTTTCTCATCACTGGTTTTTAAGTCATTTTTACTGCAGTAAAAATAAGGCTGCGGTAGCATCAGAAATGACAATGTGCTGTTCTTTTTTTATGTCATCATTTCAGTGCAGTTAATATTAAATTGAAACGTCAAGTTAATGTTCATTGTCCAAAACAAGATCATCTAGATACCATGGGAAGAGAGCTCTAGAAAATACTTTTCCTTTATGTTCCTGTTAGTTAAGGCTCAGTTTTCCATTCCAATTAGGGTGAAAAGACATCATCTTTGAGGTTTTATGCAGGTTCAAGGGCCTGTCTGCCCAAAGCTGACTCTAAGAGGAAGATCTGAGTGACTGTATCTTCCTCTTCTTGTCTGGGGAGAAGCGGCCTATCTGGAAACTCTGTCATACTTCAGGGTTACTGCCTGCCAGTATAGGATGTCTGTGAGGACAGTATTGCGAGTTCTTTTTTCTTTCATTCCCTTTGCTGTGTCACACAATAAACGTGACACGTGTAGAAAGCTGCAATAGGACGCCTGCTCAATGGATGCCACAGATTTCCAGATAAAAGCCAATCATGGGTGAAAGAGCTCGTGCTATTGCATGTATCTGCAATAACCGCACATGAGAACGAGCTCTGAAGTCTTTCACTGAGAACGGGACCAACATATCAAAGTTGTTCGTTCTCTCAAACAAGGTTCTATCTAGGAGCGGAAGGCTCTCCTGGAAAGCATAAAAGTATCATTGGCCTGATCATCTCACACCAGTAGATCTTCCAGGGGATCTCCATGTATGTAATGCATGGATATTAAGAGTGTTAGAAAGTTTGCCATTGCTGAGGTAATTCTCTATTGCTAAAGCAATTTCTTAAACCTTTTCCCAGAGATACAACAGTGGGAGAAATCTGGGAGCAGGAATCTTAATCTAGTCAGAGCCTGAATATTCGGAAGAGAGATGTATGAATGACAAATAGCTAGAACTGCTTCAGGGACATTATTGTACAGTATGAAAATTGCCAAGATAAAAAGAATTTCTCATAACCTGTGTCACTTCAAAAATTGGTTAAATGTGTCAAATGAGCTACTTTAATGTTCTCAGACACTTCCTTTCAGGCATTCTTCCAGCTCAGTAATACCTTCTGAATTTTCCCTAAAATACTTCAACGTATCTGCCATCCACCTTTGCAAAGGGGGAGGTGGGAGCAGAAGGCTTTTTGACACTGCCAATTCCTTCAGGCACCTGACTCAAGTGCCACTTGTCTGTTCCAGATTAGTTTCCATTTTGCCTCTCTTCAGGTTAAACCTTTTATTTTCTTCTATTAAAGCAGTGAACATATAATCATGTGCATTTTCCACCTCTTTAATTTTGTCTGAAACTTATTCTGACCCTTTGGTTTTAATTACCCTGAGACAATCTTGAACTACATTTAAAAACCTTCTGTGAAGCAAGCCCATGTTGTACATCTTAATTGTATTTTTCAAATTGAGGATTCCTGCCGTACAGTCTTCAGATATACTTGAACTGCATCCTGAAATAGAGGTTTGTAGTTAACACCCGCCCTCTCATCCCCCCAAAAAGTCTTTCTATAGAGCAGTATCTCCAGTTATTAAGAACCCAATTCCAGTTCAGATGTGGAGTAGCTAGTAGACTCTCTCAGGAAAGAAGTGAGGGCAAGACAGTGCATCTGGTTAAGAGTATTAGTTGTTCACTTTGTGCCTTTCTTCTATTACGATTTTCGAATGTGTACCTATCGTTATAACCAAATTGGACTCACAAGAGCAATTAGATTAGCAGAATCTCAAAACTCGTGGCTTTTTATGACTGTATCTGTCTGGTCTTGGCCAAGAAGAATCATTGTTATAATTCCATCTGGTTAAAGGATGCTTACCACCTCCTCAACAATTTGTTCACTATTTTCTCTATTGGTATGCATTCCCATACCCTCCTCCAATTTCTTATCACTGGTTGCAAGCTCTGGAGGAAAACAGCAAGAGGCAGGACTAACGGGAGAGTTAAATTAGCCCACTTTCACATGCCACCTTCAGTAAATCTGCACCTGAATGAAAGTCTTCAGTAGCCAGAAGGAAGAACAGAAGGTAAAACTTGTAGCTCGAGAGGCAAATCTGTGACTGACTCCTCAGATGAAGGACATTGCAGGTATTCCCTGCAATGATGCTGTAAGTCCATTTCCTCTCTTACTGCAGGGGAATGTCAGACCTGATGCTACTCGATCCATATCTCTTTGCAATAATTATTGGCTTAATCTTAGACCTTCCTCTCTCATACAAAAGAAGAAAGCCCCTTGGCTTTGCATAGATGGGGTGTTCTACAGTGAAGCACTACTCCTGTTACTGCAAGAAGAAACCTCATGCAGATAGTGGAATTAAGCTAGTTTAAAAATACAACATCCAGCATCCTCTCTTTAACAGAGAAAGGCAGATCACTGCTGGAATTAAAAACCCAGCTTTACTACCTGAAAGGGTTTTACTTTTTCCTGTATTTCATTGTGTCTCCAAAAATTCAACCTGAAAAACTCAGACCTTTAACAGCCTGTTGTGATGACCATAATAAAAGCAAATTTTGTGCTTCTTTTTCAACGCTAAATAAATAAAATTACTATTTCTTCTATTTATTCTTGAAGCGTTGAGTAAGCTATTATTAACCCCAATCTCTACGTTTGAAAACATTAAATCATTGTCCCCCATAAGTAAATGGAAACCATCCTGAAGAATTCACAGGACACTGAAACAGGGGAAAAAAGCAGTAATTATTGTTATCGTGTAGATCTGGATATTTTGGGAAATGCTGTAGGCAGTGTTCTTGTGTTTCTTAAAGTAATTATAAATACTTACAGGGTATTTTGGAGGGGGTTTTTTAACAATGCAGTTTTAAATTTGCAAAGTCTCTTTGGTGTGTAGCTTACAGCTGAATGTACAAATAAATGTTCTAAGTAAGGAAACAGAAGAAAATACCATTATTAATTTGAGTTAATGTGCAACTGTTGAGATGAATCCTAAAACAAACCAGTTACTCCCACAACAGATATCCCACTCTGGAAAGAGCGTGGTAATTTATGCTTGACAATACAAAGTTGAATGCATGTATTTTTCAGATTTATACCAGATAAATTGAGAGGCCATCATTCACTTTCAGGTTATTGATCTTTAATCTATCTGGTAAAACCCCAACCTTCTAATAAAAAAACCTGATTGTATGAGAAGTGTCAATCAATGGAGACAGAGTCTATTAACAAGATGAATGCTGTGTACCTAATTAGGTTTGACTGAGCTAACTGCTCTCTGAATATGTCTTCCTGTGCTTCAGCTAGAAAGCCATCCTCAGGGCACAGCTAGTTTTCTGTTCCTGCTGTGCTGCCTTAATCTGGTAAATTTCCACCTCTGAACTCATTAAAATATTTTATTTCCTTAATTACAAGATGCTTCCTCCATTCTTCTGCAGGATCATTTACCCTGATTCCATCTCTGCATTAAATGTTTTTAGATTTGGGCATATCTAAGCATTAGTGAAACTGAATCAGAATCCATTTTGACTGTGAGTAAGTGGAGAGGTCTGATCCATGGAAAAGGAGCTGTGCTAGTTTGAGCTAAAGCTACTAAGACATTCTTGTAAGTCTTCAGACATTGCTGGAGTAGTGATGACTTAGATATGGAAAAGGTGCGTCCCCAGATCAATAGTTTTTCCTATCAGAAGTATTATAAACTGCCTTGAAGACATTAAGCATAGAATTACAACAGCTAGACCCAGTCCTTTTTTTACCCAAATTCAAGAGAGCATCAGGTTTAGGTTTTTAGCTAACATCGTTAACATCATGCACTGTAGCTAGAAAAGTGGCACTGGGCTTTGATTCTTGGTGTCAGCAGGGTCTTTGGGTATCATAGTCTAAGTGTTTTGGTCTTCTGTAAATGGTCATGACTTCACTTTCTATGCTGCATAACTTGATTTAAAATAAATTTTAAAGATTTCCATAAAAACTGGCAAAGATCAGACTAAAATGGTATAGTCAGTCAGATGTGAGGCAGCTTCAAATATTCTGCAGTCCAACTTTAAGTCTACTGTCATGGCTCAGGAATTCTATGAAACCAGTATCAATGGTTTCTGTTTAGTGTGCTGCACTGCTAGTTCAAGCAAGAAGACTGAGTAGCTGAAAACTAAATAGTTATCTAATATTTTTAATCTTAAAAATTAAGAGGGAAAGATGACCAAAAGAACTGGCTAACAAACGTTGTGTTTAGTCTTGCAAAGATGAATTAACAGTGCACTGCTTTTGCTGGGACTCGGAAAAAAAGGAGAGTTAACCACTTTTGGAAGAAGGGGCAGGCAACTCAAGAAGAGTACAGGGATCTCGTTAGGTCGTGCAGAGAGAAAATTAGAAAGGCAAAAGCACAGCTAGAACTCAGTCTTATGACTTATGGCCACTGTCATAAGAGATAATAAAAAATGCTTTTACAAATACATTAACGACAAAAGGAGAGCCAAGGAGAA
>NW_009193196.1:0-6213 GCF_000690835.1 Fulmarus glacialis
TGATTCTGTGATTCTATGATTCTATTCTAAGGCTGCAATTATTATACATTTTAACTGACTATAAAAATATTTAAACTTTTCTTGAAGACATGATTTCTTTGCAGGCAGATAGGATGATTAAACCCATATATAATGAATGCAGGTAGCACCCATACAAAATTTCGTCCAGCTCTATGAAATCCTGTCAGTCTTCGGATCCAGTTGAGATAATACTGTCAGGCAATGATAGCTGTGCCCAGATGAGATGGGCTTTGTGCACAGAGACCTCCAGTGGTGAAAAGCAGCTGTGCCAACCCACCACCCCAGTCACATCCAGCTGCTCAGTATGATTCAAATTCCTGATACGCAGAGAAATCTAGTCTAATTGTAACTTTAATGAGCACTACTCTGACATTATTTAAAACTTCCCTCTCAGCATGATACTGTGTAAATATACATACTAGATTTTGTGCGAAGACTCAGGGCTTAAGTCTCGAGGCTTTTCTGAGTACACTGGATTTCAAGGGCAATTGTCTGCTTTCGCTATCATGGTGTTTTAAATATCAGGGACAACCTTTAGTAGATTTTTAAAACCAGTTATTTTTAAAGAAATAGCACAGCCCTTATTTTACATCTTTTTGCTATATATACTGTGTACCTCTGCAGCTGTACTTTTTTTTGTTTGTTTAAAGAAGTGGTGTGCGCCTTCAGCTTTTCTTGGTTTTGCACAGAATAAAAGAAAGGGTTTGGCATTTATGCTGGTTGGAGGAAGAACGTGCACTCTTTATTCTTTAGGGAAAACTCTAGCCATGTCTAGCTTGAAGAGTCATTTAGGCCTGCTTATTTGGTGCGCTCACTGTGCCTTGCCTTGAAATGTCTGACAGAGTCATCAGAGATCAGGCAGGTGAAGATGTCCACAAAAAAAAAGCAGCCCTTTGTGGATCTGTACATTTGTTTTCATATAAAAAACAAAGTAGTTCCTCTCAGGGCTAACAGTCTTTATAGCAATAATTCTATCTGTAGGCATTATCAAAGTCTTACGTTAATTTGGAAAATGCTTTTTTGTTGCTTTTTTCCAGTCCTTTTATATAGTATAGTAATCTTCTGTGGATAAACATGCCACAGAATATATATTTAATTATACTCTGTTGTTTTTTTTTTTCTTAGTTCTATCATTTGTCGCTTGACTAGACATGCAATATTTTACTGCATTGATTGCAGTTCTTCCATAGGGATATTTATGGGTAAAATTTAGAAAATACTCTATAGTTGTAGATCAAATGTAGAGTATGAGTGGAATAGATACAGGTTTTGCAGTTTTTGTTTTTGTGTAACTTAGATTTCATATATACAAATTAGGAAAACATTTTATACTACCTAGGGGAGATGCGTATAAAATTAAAGTGTTGGAAACATTGTGCTCAGTGTAATTGCAAATTGTCACTACCTGAGAGTTAATGTTTTTATTAGACAAGTTTAAAAAACAGCATGAAATTGGTAGTAACTTGTTATTGAAGGGAAGTGTTCAGTAACTTTCAGGAAAATTAAAAAAAACCCACACGCTTTGTTGTTGCCATTCTGTGCTAGAGAAAGTACGTAGTTAGGAAACACCGGTTACTCTGGTTCTTCTGTGTAAAGCGTTGCTGACATTATTAGGGTATGTGCAGTGAGTGACCTTTGATAAATTAGAGGCTATAGCTGAACTATTTTGATGACAGTTGGTATGCATTTGATCTATCTGATCTCTAATATTAAGATACTACTAAGATAATTTACAAATAGTTAAAATTGGAAATATTTATCCTGCTTTTTGTTTCACGTTTGCATTTATGAAAGCTTCTTTTGGCGAAGGTTGTCACTTGTTGCTTTGATGTCACAGCACCGAGCTTTCAGAGAGACACTGAAGATCAGAAAAGGGAAGTGATTTTAACAATTTAGTCTGGCCTGTTTCATAACACAAACTGTGGATTTCTACCCAGTGATTGCAGCATTAAATGAATAGTTTTTGATAGAGGTAGGGAATAATTATCTTTCTATGAAGACAACTTTTAGGCCCCAAACTACATTATTCATCCTACTTTCAGTAAGAAATGGAGATCTTAATTTTGTGGGGAGGCCTGTGTGGGGAACAGCAGTCCTCCTGTAAGTTGTAAGTTTTATAACTAAGGACCTTAATGAGCAAACTGTTGTTGGCTTTATTGGGAATTTGCTTGAGTGAAAATGGAAAGGATTTGGCTCATTTACTTTCAAATACCTAGGTGTATAGACATCATTTTTAGTGTGTTAAGATGCTTTATGACATTCCTCTTTGCTTTTATCCTTTTTTTTTATTCTGTGTACATCTGTTCACTATAATTGTACATCCTGGATGCTTAACTGAGCCTGATTCAACAATTGTTGCTCACATTGAGTGGTCCTTTACTTGAATGAACAGTTTTCATCCATAAAGGGAGAAATCCAGTTCTGTGCTTCCTCATCAATTAAGGATACCACAGCATTTTAAAATCCATTCTTGGAAATTTCTTCTGCTGTAATGCCAACTGATAAAGAGTATAACTAGTGACAGTCCCCACATACCACACTCTGTTTCTACATATTGTACACCACATCTTTGTGGACACAGCTTAACTGGCATTATGATTACCTACTCTTCTTTGTCCCATTGCTCTTTCGTTATGTGCTTAAAAAGTTACATATGTGACTCAAAGAACTGTGTTGTGACTGTGAAGTTTATTTGAAATGTTGTCCTAATAAAACCTAATAAAAAATGTTTACTTCCATAGGGATTGTTCTGAAATTTGGAACATATGTACTACATAGCTTCGTGTTGAAGACTGTGGGAAAGTTTCATGTGATTTTAGAATATGTTCAAGGCCAATTTGTAAAATAACCTAGTCTGTAGATAGTACGTGTTTATTTGGAAATTCTGTCTGATCTCAAGCAATAGAACATGGAGCTGCAAATCATCTTCTAAGAAAAGCCAAAACAACCTTGGTGCCCCTGCCAGATATCTCTGATTATCAGCCAAAATCATCATGTCTTTGCCAGGAAGGTCATAAAACTCCTTTTTGTCAGGCTTTTGCCCACAGCTTGACAACAGAGTGCTTCAGAGCTCTCCCACAAATGAGTACTATTTATTTTTTTCCTTACCAAATGAACTTCAGAAGCTAAATGAGATTTAATTGCTCTGCACTGAAGCCCTTTGCACTTGCCTTAGAGCAACTTACTGAGGTATGGAGGGGTTCTTACCTCACGGAAAATGCCTTTTCCAGTCTCATCTCTGCTACAGAAGCCTATCACCTCTGGTTCCAATTCTAAGCATTAGTATAAAAATTTGGGAAATGCCACATGAATGCAACATCTGTCAGCATTTATCAAAGTCTGCTAGTCTAGCTGATATTAAAGCCACATGATGATTTCAGACTTGCCCATATTGGGCCAAGAGGGTATTAAGGAAGAACTGTGCTGGTTTCCTCATAACCACTTCAGTGCATTAGGTATTAATCATCAGATGCCTAAATGATTTTTTTTTTTTTTTTTTTTTAAGTAACAGCTTAAAGGATGTGTGCTTAGAGAAGCCCAAAGCTTCCTGTCCTGTCCATATAACCACTTGTCGGTTTGTATTTAGAGCTTTAGTTCTGTATTTGAATTTTAGAAGCTGAGAATCGAGATGTTCTTAAAGTGGTGGTGTTGACTATATTTTCCTGGCCTAATCTATCAGTGGTGTGATAACTGAATCATGTGCATAAATTAGCTGTTCTAAAACGAGAAAAAAAGCCTTGTACAAGCTGAGAAGGTTCATATTGCTATTTCTCAAGTGTGTTAAAAGGAGAAATTACACTAACCTGTTTTTTATAGTTCAGTCTAGCTACTTTATGTTTGTACTCAGAAACCAATGAATAAATCATAAGTGTTACATATGTGTTAATCTAACCAGATCCTCAAGGAAGAATAAGTAGAGCAGCTGTTATTTTTACAGCTGTAGCTCATAATTTGAGTGCTTTCCATTTAGCTAAGTATTCAAATGCTGTCTATTTAAATATAGTGCAGGATTTAGACTTGTGGTAAGTGTATTGATACAATACATAAAGCCTCTGCTTTTTTCTGAAGCTCTAATTTTATATCTGAAAGTAGCTTTTAAACTAGTTTAAAATTAACTTGTAACATGATCTGTTTGGAGAAGGCTTATGTCTTCAAATGTCTCTGCAATGCCTAGTTCAGTTGTCAAGTTGAACCTGAGAGTTACTCTCTCAGAATAAGGATTATGTAAAAATGTTAAACTCTGGCTTACATGCAGATCTCCAGTCCAAGGGCATGGCTTCACTGAATTCTCAAGACCTTTGTTCACTGAGTTGAATCTGTACATGTTAAAGAATTGACCTCGTAGATATTAAGGGAAGTCTAAGTTATTCTCCACTAGGTCATGGATAAGTTTAGATAGGTACAGTGCTTGCTATTTTGTGTTAGGAAATGGTTGTGTTGGTGATTTCTTTCACATAAAGAACAAAGATTTTGGCATTTTGGCTAGACTTTTTTGTTTCAGGACTTAGATGGTGACCCTGCAAATTGATTTCCTTAGAAGCTATTTATGAAGGAAAATGAGATAATCTATATGTGCCACATATGGTAAGTAATTACTGGTTTATTCAGATGATTTATGTATAAAATATTGTTGTTAATTTTCTGTTTAATATTTAATCTGTCTCAAGTGAAATTTGTTGTAAATGCCTTATGAAAACTCACTTTCTAGCTGTGTCCTCCTCTCTCATACATACTGCATTTTTTGGTAGTACATTCAAGCTTTTAGAGTATCAGTTATCAGTAACTCTTTGTGGTAGAGATAAAATGCTTGTGTGTGTTTGAACAAAAAAGAACAGGCTTAGAAACAATTATGGCAAACTGCATTTTTTTTACTGAAGTCAAAGGAAGGAAACAATTCATTATCCCAAAGATGCAGTGTTGTGGCCTGGCACATTGGGACACTAGAGAGGTTTCTGTTTTAGTTTGGCAGGTGGTGGCATTAGGGTTATAATTCTGTTAATAGTCAAAGAAAGGTTGGGAGCTATAAATAAAATCTAATTTGCTAGCGAACATGCTACTGAAGTACAAATATTCTTTTTAATTTGGTTATTTGGTAGTCCTCTGTTCAACTGCGTACGTCATTTAAATATAATCAGTAATTCTTCAGTCTGTAGAAACTCTTTATGTAATCAAAATGAAATATTATCATGATTGCTTTTGAAAGAAGAGGATTTAGAGCTAGGAAGGAGGGAGAAGGCCCTAACATTTCCTGTGGCTTCTAGTAATCAAACAGGTAGCACGAGCAATTTGTTGATGAGTGATGCCCTATATAAGTACACTTTATGCCCAATTAGGTAATGACTGTGTATCACTTTATCAGTGAAGGGAGGAACTGTAATTGATTTCAGAGGGTTGGTAGTGCACTCTAAATACCTTTAGAAGATATTTTTATGCTGGGCTCGCGAGTTGGTAGCCCCAGGAAGAGCTTCACTGCTGATAAAATTCCGCCTGGGACTCTCTTGCAGTATAACACCATAAAATCAGCTTTGCTGGCTGCAAATGCTGTGTTCCTCCTGTTTCACCGGGCTGGGGGAAGCTGGCACCATCAGCTGCCCTGTCAATGAGGGGGATGATCTAAGTGCGATCTTCCCTGTGCTTTTCTGTCCCAGTCTGTGCACACAACAAAGTCCCTTCATACCCTGGCCCTTTGTGATTATTTATTAAGGACACACATGCACATTGCTGGAAGTGCTAAATGTCTTCTAATTAGCTGTGGAAAAAATCCTATTATTTTGCATGGCTTTGTGTAGCTGTGCTTCAGTTCTTTGGAGTGATGACTGTTTGTGTTCCCTTGAGTGACTGTGGAGCCCTTGGCTGCTTCTTGGCTGGCCATTTTGTTTCATTGACCCTTCTGTTTCACTGCACTGGAAGCCTTACAGCTTTTAAGCGTCAATACGTGTGAACCATAGAATTATAGAATAGTTTGGGTTGGAAGGGACCTTTAAAGGTCATCTAGTCCAAACCCCCTGCTGTGGGCAGTGACATCTTCAACTAGATCAGGTTGCTCAGAGCCCCGTCCAGCCTGACCTTGAATGTTTCCAGGGATGGGGCATCCACCACCCCTCTGGGCAACCTGTTGCAGTGTTTCACCACCCGCATTGTAAAAAATTTCTTCCTTATAGCTAGTCTCACTCCACCCTCTTTTAGTTTAAA
>NW_009193196.1:6290-6541 GCF_000690835.1 Fulmarus glacialis
GGCGGCAATAAGGTCTTCCCGAAGCCTTCTCTTCTCCAGGGTGAACAACCCCAATTCTTTCATCCTTTCTTCATAGGAGAGGCATTCCACCCGCCCTGATCATTTTTGTGGCCCTCCTCTGTACCCAACAGAGGAGGGCATGGACTCCAACAGGTCCATGTATTTCCTGAGGACTGAGGGCTCCAGAGCTGGACGCAGTTCTCCAGGTGGGGTCTCGCCAGAGCGGAGTAGAGGGGCAGACTCACCTCCCT
>NW_009193196.1:7004-69778 GCF_000690835.1 Fulmarus glacialis
GTCCATCCAACCAATTCCTCACCCACTGGACAGTCTACCCATCAAATCCATACCTCTACAGTTTAAGAGAAGGATGTGGTGGGGGACCGCATCAAAGGCCTTACAGAGGTCCAGATAGATGACATCTGTAGCCCTTCCCATGTTGACTGATGTCCACTCCATCATAGAAGGCCACTAGGTTGGCCAGGCAGGACTTGCCCTTGGTGAAGCCATGCTGGCTGTCTTGAATCACCTCCCTGTCCTGCATGTGCCTTAGCATAGCTTCCAGGAGGATCTGTTCCATGATCTTCCCAAGCACAGAGGGGAGACTGACTGGCCTGTGGTTCCCCGGGTCCTCCTTTTTTCCCTTTTTAAAAACGGGCGTTATGTTTCCCCTTTTCCAGTCAGTGGGAGCTTCACTGGACTGACACAATGGCTTAGCAACTTCATCCACCAGTTCCCTCGGGACCTGCGGATGGATCTCATCGGGTCCCATAGACTTGTGCACATTCAGGTTCCTTAAATGGTCTCGAACCTGATCTTCTCCTACAGTGGGCGGCTCTTCATTCTCCCAGTCCCTGCCTTTGCCTTCTGCGGCTTGGGCGGTGAGGCCTGAGCACTTGCCAATGAAGACCGAGGCAAAAAAGTCATTGAGTACCTCCGCCTTGCCTTCTCCGTATCCCATGTAACCAGTCTCCCGTTTCCTTCTGGAGAGGGCCCACATTTTCCCTAGTCTTCCTTTTATCCCTTAGTATTAAAACATCAGAAGTTCCTGTTATTTTGGTGTGATTGTAGGATGTGATTTTCATTATTCCACAATATGCCTTGGCAGTTTATAGCGTTGTAAAGTCCAGAGGAACCTGGGACCTTACGGGTCTGTCTGCCCCCTCACGAGCACGAGGTTTTGCAACGAAGCCTTGGTTTGTGGATCACAGAGGATAGAGGGTCGATTCCTTTTCGTTTGGCTCTGAGGGGAAAAGGTCCAGTTTTAACCAGATTTGGATGTAGGTTTCTGTGGGAGTGTTATTGACAGCTGCCTCAGAGTTTATGTAATGTTGATAGAAGCAGAAATCTTATCTTTATTCTGACTATTGAGTTAGTTTGACTATTTGGAAGCAGATGTTTTCACTATTGTCCATATTTGTTTGATTTACTCACAGAAATAATGATGTTTGTTCATTTTTTTGCTTTTATTTATTTAATCCAATGTGAGATCTAAATATGAATGTTCAGTGAAGAAACTGAAAATGTAGCAATAACTGTTACAGTGTTAAAAACTTTATCCAGCTTAGTAACTTAGAAAAATACAAAGTAGTTGCTAAGTGGGAAATACCAAATCAAACTCTAAATCCAAATGGAAAATAAGTTTCATCTCCAGAATAGTTCCTTTTTTTATAGAATTTTTTAATAGAATTTGATTCTGAGCTATAGCAGATATATATCTGTTTGGAAAAGACCTTTAAGATCATCAAGTCCAATCGTTAACCTAGCACTGCCAAGTCCACCACTAAACCATGTCCTGAAGCACCACCTCTACACGTCTTTCAAATACCTCCAAGGATGGTGACTCAACCACTTCCCTGGGCAGCCTGTTCCAGTGCTTGATAACCCTTTCGGTGAAGAAATTTTTCCTCATATAACCCAGTATTATTTATATTCTTTTTCCTATGTTCTCCAATTTATAAAAGAGGTATAGGATTTTTTGCAGGATTTTGTCTGTGTAATTGAGAATTTTAATTTTCTTTATATAGATTTAAATGATAATCAGGAGAATACCAGGTCAATACCGTGCTCAATAGACAAGGCTTATGATTTCATTCATACTTATAAGTTAATACTGTGCTCAATAAGAAATGCCTTCATAATTGGACTGTAGGAAGACTAAGTAACTAAATATGAAAGGTTAATTTTAGAAAGTAACTGTCAAGCTAAAGGAACAGTGGTGCTTGCTGTTCTGTTCAAGATGGTGTGAAACAACTGTTGCAGGACTATTTTGGGGGAAGGGTTGAGGCCTCTTCCAGGGTTCAGGTTAGGTGAGAACAGAGGCAAGTAAGTGTATTGTAGATAAGTTCTTATACCTGTGATATTTTTGAATTGCGTTATCTTAAAAGCAACGAGTTCAATAATATATCTTGGCAACTGTGGGAAGTTAAAAAGATCATTTTAGGTAATCTTCTCATGTTCTGTGTTTTCTGTAGCATGAGAACATTTCATGACTTCTCAGTGAAAAAAACCAAAAGCAAAATTATTTGCTCTAGACACAATAAAAGCACCTTTTCTTCTTAAAATGTTTTTTGCTCGTCTTCCCTTGCATAAAGAATGCTTATGTTTTCCAGTCACAGACAACTGCATAAGTGTTAACACTTTCTCCTGAAACATTGCATACCCAGGGGAGAGAGTAAGAGAGCAAACATCACCTGACATGACAGAGGATCTAGGAACACACTGTAGGGAGGTGTTTCAGATGCTTTGGTGCTTAAGATAGAAGGGGAACAGTGTTTCCCCCTCGTTTCCCCCATTCTTTCTGGCTGTGGCTCTGGCTTGTTTGCTTGTCCCTTACAGCAGTGCTATAGGGCACTAAGCAATTCAACAGGATAAAATTATCAGCGCTGATGAGCAGTTAAAATCTACTGGCAACATATTTCTTCAGTCTTGCCTTGATTGATGGAACAGTTTGTGTATCCCTGATTGTAATTTGCAGAGAATAACAAACTCAGAACTGTGTTTCAAAATGGCTTCCTCATACTAATAGGCAACTATAGTTGGAGGAAATAAATTACATGTTTCAAATCCCTCAATATTTCTTTAAAGGGTGTATCTAGCTTCAAGTATGGAGAGTCAGTATAAGAAAGACTAGGGAGTGCACTGTGATTATAAGATAAATCCTTTATTGTACTTCAGTTCTGCAGTATCTTTGGTTATTTGACTTGCTGGCTTATTCACAGAAATGGTAGTTTGAAGGGATATTCACATGATGTAGTCCAGCCTCCCACATGAAGCATGCTGGTATGTGCATAAGCTTTTTCTATAAAGATCAGGATGAAGAAGACATGGAATCTTTCTCTTGTGGTCTGTCACTGGGTTCTCTTCCCTGTCTGTCACCCACATATTTTCTGAACTTCCTTTATGGCTGTCATGCCTATGGCTTCCCTACTTGTTACCCAAAATGACCCTCCTTAGGCCGGTCTTCAGGTGAGCTCTGGCCTCCCTGATTTTGTCCCCAAGTTCCTGAACAGTGCTTCCTTTTTTGCCTGTCGTTGTTTTCATTTCCTTTTTTTTTTCTTTTTTTTAATTTTAGCTCATCAAAAAGCTTCTTCCTAAGCCAAGTGGGCCTTCTGCCAAAACTCCTAGCCTTCCCCCACAAGGGCCTCCTTCCTTCCTGCATTCTCAATAAAAATCAGGGAGCTCTCCTGGGAACTCTTCCCCTTCGTGCCTGTTCCCCTGGGATTTTACCCTGCTGTTCCCTGGAATAAGCCTAAATTCATGCTTCTAAAATCGCTCCCTACCCTGCTGCTTACCTTTCCAGCCTTTCTCTGTGTCCTCAACTCAGTTATCGTGAGGTCACTGCAACCCAGGCTGCTGGACAAGGTTCACCTACTAGTTCATCCCTATTTGTGAGCAGCGGCTTAAGCAGCGTTACTGCTAGTGAGCCCCTTTAGCGTTTGTGTTAGGAAATTGTCACCAATGCCGTGCAAGAACTTGGATTGCCAATGTAGTTCTGTGTTGTCCTCTCAGCAGCTGTCCAGGTGGTTAAAACCCCTCCACTTACTTAGTCAGGAAGTGTGTAACACACCTCTACCCACAGCAGTAAACACTTTTTCTCTCTTGCCTCAGAGCCTTGGTCTCCATTCCCTGAAAAAAACAATTTAAAGCCACCTCACTGGGTTTAGCAAGCCTGTTTGCAAAGATGTTCTTCCTGGTCCAGATTAGATGGGTTCTGTCTCTCCCCAGCAGTGGTTCCTCACCGCAGACAAGATGCTGTGATTGAGAAAACCAAATCCTTGCTGGTGACACCAGCTCTGCACTCTGGTGATGGTGTGTGGATGTATTTGCTGCTACCTGGGCCTCTTCTCTGGTAAGGATTCATAACATGTAAGGCAGCGTGGGGACATCAAGGATCTGGCTACATGGTGCAGAACTGTGACCTGCAAGGAGATGTGAGCTGTAGTCCTGTAAAAGAAGAGAGTCATTTTAGCCTGCTTTGGGTTTGTTTTCCTTTTCCTCAGTTGTGCTGTTTCAAGCAGGTTGGGCACTGCTCTGTACTGCTTGTAGTATCTAAACTAGTTTGTTTGTCTCTACAGAGCGTTGTGTTGTGAGTCGAATATGCCTCTCTAATCTGATCTTCTGCATAACGGAGACCAGTTTTATTATCTGTATACATCTTCTATCTGATTTCCTTTTCTGAGTTTGGCCTGTGGAACTGTTCTCAAGCTCTTACTGTCTGTTTTACAGTTACGATTATCATCTGGCTGTGTTTTCTGTGAAATCACTAGGTTTTTTTTAGGGCTGCTGACCAGTTGGAGCTCCCAGGCTGTAGTGTGCAGAGACTGCATGTTTCTCTGTCAGAAGTGGAAAGTGCTATTTACATTTTAAGCTTTACTCAGCAATAATGTCTGGACTGGAATATCATTCTAATGAGTTGAGAGGATAAATTTCTGAAGGATTTACAGTGCTTCTGTGTGGTGCCTAGCACATAAGGCTCTGGTTTACCACAGGGATCTCTAGGCACTAGTAAAGTACAAATGCTAAAAGTCACCATTGCACAGGATAGATTTCAGGTGTTTCAGCTTTTACAGTGGAGTGCTCAGCAGTGTCCTAGAGGCCTCTTGTAGCCTTTCAGAAGCACCTTTGTGTAAGACAGTGGTGATTTTAGAATTCAAGGATGGCATTTGGGTTGAGATCTAAAGATGTTTTCCCATTTATGAATTGGAAGTTCAGCCTGGCTGCTTCTTTAAATATTTTATAACAACACACAATCCAGTAAACTTAATTGATTGCTTGGCAACGTGTAGATTCAGCCTGCACTGTTATGAAGACTAGAAAACCTGTACCAATAAGAAGACGTTCAAATCATCCTTATCTGCTTGAAGCCTTTTCCCTCACAGATGGGAAAATATCATGAATTCTTCACTTCTGCTGAAGATTGCTTGCATAATCTATTATTGTCTGTATGAAAAGCTTTTTGAAACTACTTGCAGGGCAATAAATTAATTCATAATACTTACAGGACTGCCAACTAATAGCTTCATGACCTTGAGAATGAAGATAGCAAAATGATATTTTTCAATAACTGATTTTTTTTTTTTGTTTATAGAAAAATAAAATGGTTTGCACAATTTCTGGACAATGGAAGTTGACATAGGAACTTAAATATTTAAAAATGTGAGGAGATATTTTAGCAGACATGTATTTGGCTTCAAGAAATAGCATGACTAAATACGATAGGATCAGCCACAGTTTCTTAAAAAGACAAAAAAAAAAAGAAGAAAGGAAAAAATCTTTACATCAGTGTTGATGAGGAAAAGTTTCAGTTTTGGAAAATGGAGCTAAATGTGATCATAGGGCATAAAATAAGAAAAATTACAGTATCCCTATCAAGTAGCTCCAGTAGAACTGGGTGACTAAGTTAACACAGAGATGATAGAAATGGGTCAAAACATAGCTAATCTATGACAGTTTAAATGGCAAAACAACAACGACAAAAGGTATCTTGTAATTGGGAAGTGGATGATGGATGGTTTGTCTCTTCAGGTAACTGGCAGATGGCAAATCTACTTGTTAGCAAGAATAAATGTAAGAGGTATATCTACCCAGAGCAATGTAGAGGCACTGGAAGCTGAAGTGACGCATTAGCCTGCTACTCTGCCCAATCTAGTTTACTCAGCTAGAAATTGCGTCGTGTGTTTGGGAGGTCAGGCCAAGTTAGCCGGAGGCTTGCTTGTGAATCTCGGAATTGCTGAAACTCATCAGTCTGTATCTTTCTTCCATTGATCTTTATAGAATCAAAAGAATAACTCTGCTAAGTAGAAACAGCACTAAATGGATATGAAATAGCCACAATTTCCAGTGTCTTGCGGCCTTTTTGGATACTCCTGAAATGGATGCCTTCCACCTGTGTATACTGGTTACAGATATTAGATATGTCTAGTTTCCAGAATCCTTTTGTCCAAGATTTTTAAAGCTGTAAGTACACCTTTTTTTTTTTTTTTTTTTTTTTTTGTCTGAGAGGTTAGTTCTGAATCTCTGGGGAAAAATAAGACATGAGCATTGCTGTGAATGAGCTGCAATGGCTGGCTGAAAACACTGAATTATGAGCTCAGAGGAATGCTGACTGGCTACTGTATTGCCTGTGAGAAAGCTTGGTGTTTTCACAAGCTTACAAACACAAAAGTAAGATGAGCAGGGCAGTATTGCATAGAGAGCTTCAATTAAAATGAAATCACCAGGAGTTGTTCATAAATCTCTTCTTTTGTGCTTGAAAAGAGGTCATGCAAGGTGTGTTTTCTGGGGGCATAATAGACCACTCTGTCTTTCAGCAGTAAAGTTTTTGCCAATTACCCTATCTTTAACTTTCCTTTTATTATGGAAAATTAATTAGAAGGTTCTGGAGAGGAAATGGGGACTAACTGGGGTCTTTATTTTTTATGGCCTATTTAGCTTTGAAAGCGCGAATTAAAGTATTTTCCTAATATTTATAATGAAATCTGTCCTCTCATTCTCCTATCGTGGTGATTACAAAACAAAAGCCCAGACTGCAAGGCTTCAGCCTGTATAATGGAACAAACAGCAACTATGTCTTTACTGTGCCAGCTGAAACAGAAGCATGAAGAATTTAACCAAGGCAACATGAGATGTACTGAGTCACAGAAGTCTTTTTAAAACAAAAATGTTTGTATTCACCATGTTTGGAAGCTGGGAGCAATATAAAACAGTGAGCGCTAATATGATAGGATCTAGCTTCAGCTATAGTGTTGAGGGGAGATTTAGTCAGAAAAATGAAATAGTCTAATATAATTTAGGTTAAACTTACAAGGAATACAGCTCCTACATAAATATTCTGAGGTTATTTTAGGTAGCTGAAGTTGCATACTAATTTTCATCCTCTTACTTAAAATGTAGTTGTCCCTGTTTGAAGAAGTTTACAAAACCATTAGCAACACCGTTCCAGTCTTACTACCCTGCACAGGTAGGAAGTCTCTTTCTGTTTTCATCTGACGTGGCGCCTCCCTCACAGCTTGAGTCCTTGCTATGAGGTGGTGTATCACAGATTGATAACCACAGAGCAGATGGAGAACAGAATGCCTGGACAATTATTTTATGAGAAGATCAGGAATTATGACTTTATAATCTTCCTTCTTGCTATTTTGGAGAGAAGCCATGTTTACTGCTTTTACAGTAAGCATTAGCATAGCAAATTATGCTGTCAGCCATAACGAGTAGTGCTAGTGGGAGAGGAGGTAAATAGTGAGATTGTGAAAGACAAGCCTGAACCTGAAGAGCTGAGAATCCTGATTGGAAATAAATGTTGATTATGCAGCCTGTGCACTGAAACATCAGTGTCTAATGGTGAGTCAAGGCTGAAGAGAACTGAAACAATTTCTTACTCTGTGTTTCTTTTACCAGCACCTGCAGACAAACTGAAACAGCATGCGTGTTTGGCATGTTCTTGTTCTTTGCAGAGGACATGGACAGGAAGTATTAAAGAAATTGAGGATTTTCTGCAGAAATATTTTTTAATATAAAATCCATTTATTGTTGTTGTTGTTATTAATTTTTAAGTAAACATACTCAACTTCAGCTGCAGCCTCCTGGAGTCAAATTAAGAAGTGATTTATTTCATTTCAATTGTGACATTTTTATACTTGTAGAACCAAGCTGCGGTGTTTGCTTTGGGTCAAATGTATATTAAATTTTCTTTATCTGTGTGTGCTTTTATGATAATTTTTTTGTAGTTTGCAATTCAGGTCCTTTACATCCCCATTTTCTTCTCTGTGAGTTTGTTTTTCTCTTACCCTTCTCCTTCCTCTTGCAACTCCCCACAGCTCTTCCTGTTCAAGAGATCAGTACCATAATGGTTTAAAAAAATTACAGAGTGGATAGTGTTTCCACAGTACCTGGTACAGAAAATGGAAAAATTTCAGCGAAGTACTGGTTAATGAACTCCACTTCTGATAAATGATTAAAATAAAAATATTTCCAAATGTTTTATCTGTGTATAAAACAAATGCAGTGAAATGCTCTAAGTGTTGCAGTTATCAAAAAGAAAGAACTTAAGGCAAAGGTAGTAGTCTATAGTCTCACATATGCTGCAAAGCAAAACAGAGCTCTGGGAACTTCTTGTATAGCTACTGATTTTGTTCCACTTCTGTACTAGCAGAGGGGATTTTCATCTTGTTACGTAACAGTGGTACGTATCTTCCTGTCTTGTTCACTGCCATTTTGACCAAGATTTTTCTATATTGAATAGGAGTTCACCTCAGATAATACACTTCAATTAAGGCTTCCTGCAGGAGATCACAACTATCTGTTGCCATTCTGCCTACCTCAACCTATGGGCCACAGTGGGGGAAATAATTCTGGAAAATGTCTTGTCCCCAGAGTAACCTGAGAACAGGTTACATTTAACAGGTTGCCCAGGGAAGTTGTGGATGTCCCATCCCTGGACAGGTTGGATGGGGCTTTGAGCAACCTGATCTAGTGGAGGTATCCCTGTCCATGGCAGGGACATCTAGACTAGATGGTGTAACTAGGTGATCTTTAAAGGTCTCTTCCAACCCAAACCATTCCATGAATCAGAAGACATAATAATGGCAATCCAAAGCTTTTTGTGGACACCTCGATGTCCCCCACCCCCACGATTGTTTTGTAAATTACAGCAAATTTCTGCAAAGAGCTCTGTGGAACTACAGAGCCAGCTCCAAAGTGACTCTGAAGACTTGTTTATCATTCCATTTGCATTAATAGCTGTAACGATCATGATTTTCAACAGTGGATCTCTGTTGTCTGGTAATAATTCAAGAATTTCATTGTTAGGCTTAATGACAAGCTTTAACAAGCATGTTGTTTGATCATCAGTTCCAGAGCCCCCACCTGATGGTGCAAGGGAAGAAGTGAGCACTAGAACACTGCACTGGAAGACAAATTATTGTAATGTGAAGATAACGTGGATGTGGGAAATGAACAAAGTATCTGAACTGGGAGAACAGAGCTGGTTGAATGCAACTTTAGCATGATGCCATTAAATCTTTTCAATTAGAGCCAATGAATTAAAACAGTATAGCATCCCTCAGCTGATATGAATGAATATATGGGTATGTCTCTGGAGGTCTGTACAGTTTACGTACCTACTCAGTCTGCTTACCCTTTCAGTCTTTGGCTTTTCTGCTGTTGATGGGTTAAGAGATGCCCACTCTTCTGATGGTTTGTGTGTGGTGTGCAAACTGGTTCGGTCAACAGCTGCACTGAGTTTGTGAATTCATTTTACACTGTTTACAGAACAGCTGTCAGCTCCCGAATACCGTTGATTTGCAATGGAGTCAGGTCAACATCTAGAGGTGAATGTCTCCATATTCCTTTATGAATACCTTATGCTACTCATCTTTGATTTATAGCTGTTTTAATTTTTTACTTGGATTCCTGTCTCCTTTGTCATTTTTCACCTTTTAAAATTAATTCAAAATAAAATGTAGTGCAAGACAGTGGGTTTTCAGAGTGGAGATACTTCTTACCAAGTTTTTCTAATCTAAAGATCTATAAGCCTACATTTTCAGACTTTGAATTTGCTGGTTGTTTTCTGAAACTACTTTGAATTTGGTTTCAAATGTCGTGGCAGGTAATTTGTCTGTTGGAAGAAGAGGTTTCTTGTTGGCCTTTTTAATTCATATGTGTTAAACCACAGTAATTGAAAATGCTCTTGCATTTCCCAACTATATTAGAAGAATGTTTCTTAATAATGTGATATACCTTCAAAGATTAATCACCCAATACGTTTTCTCTATTATTTTGATACATTGCACCAACTCAGTTAAGATCCAGGAGTAGTATCTAGTGTGAAGTTTGTTTCAGGATACTGAGGCTGTTCTTTTTAATGTGTTTAGGCCTTCTTGAAATATTTTTCTTTGACAGTTTCCATACTGTGCACATTTTTGGTTTGTTTATTTTTATCATTACTTTTCTATATCTTTTATTATGACTCCTGTATATGATTGTTTTTGGTAAATGCTAATGCTAATTTTGTTTATGCTTCAGAAAATATAAGTTCAAACATCAATCTGAGCAAGCCTTTTTGCAGAGCCATGGCAAAATGAGAAAAGTAATAACAATCAAATGAGCAAAAAGACCAATCAGAGGTTAGGGATGAATTTAAAAGCAGTGAGGAATTTTTTTTTTTTTTTTTAAATTAAAAACAAATCCTAAATGGGTTTACCTGGAAAGTAAATTTCCTTTAACACTTGAGAAATTAGTTGTTGAGTCCTGAGTGAAGAAAGACAGATTCATAGCTCTTACACACCTCTAAGAACTGATTTGGTCTACTTTAAAGCAAATAGGATATTTTTTATTAACTTCGAGACGTGTTGAATCAGTCCTTTACTACTGCTTTGTAGTCAGAGGGGAAACAAACCTGCTTTCTATTAGGTACAGCATTTTCCTTAACGGGCCTCTGCTGACAAAATCCTTGCAACTATTGACAACTTCTCCTGCCATCTATGTATAAGGAATGGTATTAACTATAGGTGTTAACTTACTTCTTGCTTTTTACTTGTTGCCTATTTTATGTACAATAAAATGTGTTCTGAGTTTGAGAGATGTCTTAGGGCATGAGGAGTTTAGAGCCAGGGAAAGCAGAATTTTATGGTGCTTTTTGTGCTAGAGCATAATGGGTTTTTTCCTCGCATAATTAATTCATTAATTTGATACAGGTAATAGTTTGTGGGTATGCTTATTATCAATGTGTGGGTATGCTTTGACCTTTGTTCTGTGAAAGGAAGAAACGTATAGGAAGGGGGATGATCTTGCCTTGAGCTCCTAGCACATGCTGAGCTAAGAATGCAGCTGGAGCTGTGCGTAAGAGACAGTACTAGTAAATAAAAAGGATCAGGATTTCTGCTTTGGCTCTAAAGCCAAGAAACATAAAGATTTGCATCCATACAGCTAAACTCTTCTATCCAGAGCAAAGCTGGATGATGCATCTGAACTACGCACTGGTATGGTCCCTGGCCCATGCTATCCCCTAACCATTTCCAGGCACTGTGTAGGAGAGCACTAGCTACCAAAGACAAAAACCAGTCTGGGAGCCATAGTAGCAGCTTAACGGTACAGAAATTGAATGCCAGCACCCAGACCCGTACTCTGACTCTTTAGCTTAGCAGTGTAGGCAAAGCCACAGTGTCTCCATGGTGCCAGTTTGGCTTGACCCTACACTTCGCTCACTTGTGATAATTCAGCTCCTGCACTTCCTTTTGAAGTAGTTCCCTTCAAGAGAAAACTCAGGCACGGCAAGCGGGATAGTGTATTCAAGGTCTGCTCTAGGCAGTACGGGTGTGAACCATGCCAAGTTTGACTGTGCTTCAGCACTGTCCCAGCTGTACTTGCATCTTCATATGCCCTAGCCTGACCTACTTCTGTGCATGTGCCTTTGGCATCATGCGCTAGTTCTGGTGTGGTGCAACACCATTTTCTTAGCATTTCAAGCACTGTGAACTGAAAAAAAACCCCAACAAAACAACAGTCATTGTGTTTCAGGGGCACCATATGTAGCCCAGAGTGCTACAAGCCAAGTGCTATGCAATGTGAACGTGAATTTAGCTGATCTGAAAGGTGCTAGTCCACAGCAACGTGGATGTGAACCAGCCCACTTTAACTGCAGCAGGACACAAGACTGGCTGTGTTGTCTGGTCCAGAGGCATGCCAGAGATGTACTGCTGATCATACCATGTTTCTGTATGAGGCAAACTGCTCTTGTTAAGAGCCAGCAGGTGTTCCAAATGTTGCCATTTCTTAGCAAAACTTGCAATATGCTCATGTTCAGACATAAAAGCCCTAACTGGTGTTGCATTTAAAAAGCACTACATTAAACTCTGAGATACTCTAATTAAAAAGCATTTCATTTAAAAAAATGCAGCGCCCCTGATTTTCTGTTTTCTGATTAAAATGTATATAATTATAAGTTGGGCTAAAATTGCTCATGCATAAGTATCCCTATACACTGTTAAAAATGCCCTGACAGAGAACACTTTGTGGACCTTCTTGCCACAGGGCAGGACATGAGTACTTTTCATACACTCAAGAACAACTGGATACATTCATGGAAGAAAGATCCAGGAGAGACTGACTGAAATCCAAAAGCTGTATTCTGAGGTAGTCCCTGACCTACAAATTGCTGGAGCCCAGGAGAGGACTCTGTATGCTGCCCCTGTTCTTTATATTCCTCCTGAGGCTGCTGTTGCTGGCAGGATGCTGAGATATAAGGGTCTTTGAGTACGTATGCCTGATTTTATGTTCCTGTTTGCAAATCCCAAAAATACCTGCTGTTGCAAGTATTGGATTTTCACTCCTCTTCATGCTCAAACATAATCAGTCTCATTTTAGTAAAGGGAGTAAGAGCTGTTTAAAAAAGAAACTGCTGCAAATGAAGAGTAAATTCTGAATGTGCATCTTGTTGACATTGTCCTTTACAGAGCTGGAAACTTTATCATACCACAGCAGTATTTTGTAAGAGAGTGGTGATGTATAAATGTTGCTGCAAAGCATACAAATATTGTATCCTTGTCGCTTAGGGCTGATCTTCTGAAAAAGACAAACGGAAGATGACTGTGGAATGAGAATGTAACATAGAGGAAAAAAAGCATATTAAAGAATTGGCACAGTTTGGTCATATGCAAGTGGTGGTATAGGTCTTTTCTTCTTTTTGCATGTTTTTTAATGAAACTAGAGGTAAGGAATTTTTATAATGTTAATTTATACATTGGTATATTTGCAATTAAAACACAGGGTGTATGTCCAGAATTGAGTAAGCTAGGAAGAAAGCGGAAGGGTGAAGGGGCCAGCACAAGAAGCCAGAGGAATCCTTTGTTTCCATCAAGAATTAAAAGGACATCCCATTGCTATCACTGTCCACATACTAGCTTTCTACATGATACTAATAATAGGGACATTAATTTTGACTTGTAATTGCAATTGATAATCAGCTTCACAATATTTTTGTAATGTTGTGATTACAAGAAAATTGAGAACCATGGCTAAACTTTGTTCTTTAACTTGTGCTGCATCATATATATGATGAAAAACACTTCTTCATACCTTACTAAGCATATTGTAACTCTAGAAGGAAATGGCATTTGAGTTACGTTTGTGGGCTTGAGTATAAACTGCTTTGGCTTATAGACTTAAATTGATCCTGGCAGCTTCTTACCTTTCTGTTACTAAAGTTCTATGAATATAAGTTATTGATTTTCTGCTTAAGTGATTTTCTGCTTAAAAGTCAGAGGCTTGCTGGTATATCACCTTATGCTTTAGTAATGCTATGGTGGTGTGGATTACTGATTTTGTATTTTTGAACATGTTTGCTGAACACCTTTTCCAATCCCTGTATATAAGGTTATTTGCTTAATGCACAGTTGTTTTTACAGTTGCTAAACTCATCCTTTCATAGTGCCTATTGATTTCGAAGTTTCACTTCCGCTTTTTTTCCCAGTTTTTGTGACCTGAATGTATCTCTTGAGATTGCTATGGTAATAACTTCTATTTTCTTTATCTGCTGTGTGTATTAATTTTAGTCTGTACTGATTTTAGCTATAACAAAAAGAACTAGAACAGAAGCACTGACCTATTTGTATTGTGTTAGATAATATACATCTTCAGTATAAAGTCAGGTGCATCTTCAAAATGGGTCATGTCCTGAAATCCTGACTAAAGTTTACTTGAAGTTCAGCATATTTTTAAAAATGAGACATGAAAGCCTCACTAATATGATACAAAAGTGAGAAATTCACCTATAAATGCATTGTCAGTTCACAAATTGCATAAAAATATTTTTAAAGTCATAACAGTTAATTGAGGGTCTGTTCTTCCTGATTTGTCCTTAAAACTTCTGCATTTCCAAGTCATTTTACTAGCTATTATTTAGCTGATGAGACATAAAAGCCAACTCCCAAATCTGTGCATACAGTAAAAATCTCAGATTTTTCTACAATATTAGGTAATGTCCAATTATGTAATATGTGCAGCTTCATATACATAGCTTAAATGTGACTTTAATATAAAATTCCATATCATGTTTAATATTGGTGGTGCTGTTCAAATGATTTCTCCATAACTTTCTAGAAGTGTAGCTGATTTTGAACAGGAGTTGATACCTTTATAGATATAATTTTGTATTTTAAATGTACTAAGTTTATTAAAGATGCTATATAAACAGTATTAGTAGGGTCAGTGCCCTGTCCATCCTTTCAATATTCATTTATGTTTTGTCATTGTTTATTATTAGATTCTGCATCTTTTGTCCTTCAAAATTTCTTCATGTAAAAAAAAATTCCTGGGATTAATGAGCATAGAGCTTGGCCCCTAGGCTGTAAGTCCTTAGCCTCACTTTGAAACCTAGAGGCAGCCACTTTCTTAAACTGTGGTGCTTGCATTAAGAAGGGAAAATAACTTTTGAGTTCTTCTTTTTAGCTGTTAACATTTTATAGCTGTGCAGGCATGTAATGAAAAAGCCATGTCATGGTTTGCTCTGGCTTCTTTTTCATTCTTTAAGTTCCCGGTGGGAACTGTAAATCCAGGTTCAAATGTGTCATTGAATTGGTTATAAAATCTAAATTTATCTTGTGTTCTTCACCTTTGCAATGAACACTGGAATACCTAAGTACTCTTACTAAGAAAGAGTCAGGTTTCCATTGCTCATTTATTCTAAGTCTTCTTTCTAAGTCTTCTTTGGAAAATGTTACATGCATTCAACTGTTTCTTCCGCAACTTTTAAAAAAGCTTTAAAATATGTTTTATTTTGAAGCTTTTTTCTTTATTGTATATCTTTTATATTATGATATATTTATATTAATTATTATCTATTTTATTCAATATAGATCTTTCTCTAATCACTGTTATCTGGAAACAGATTTGAAAGTTGGGAAGGCTAGATTTGAGAGCATCTGTTTGTGTAGTAAAGATCAGCTGCTTCTTTAGATGGCCTAATGTCTTAATGGCATATATATAAAGATACTTATGAGACCTTTTATTGCATGTTTGTGTTGTCTATTTTTAGCACCATTTTTCAAACTTGTCATTAGTTTCTGTAGAAATACAGTGCAACTCAGCTAGAATTTTATTTTCTGTCTTTCATCATAAATTATGGTTTGGTGCTTAAAAGATCTTGGTAAAAGTTCTTTCATTTATGTGCTGGATACTTTCCTTTAACATGTGTAGTGTAATTGAATTGCACATAGTTTGTGTTTCAGAGTTGGTTGTAGCATTTTTTTGTTGTTTTTAGGGGGAGTAAAATTACAAATTTCACATCTTATAATGTATAAGAATTTTCAAAATGATACTGTCAAAATAAGAAGCTGTGCCACTCTTGCAGTTTTCTTCCATCTTTTGTTCTCTTCAAGGCCTGGGGATGTGCCCAGAAAAACACTTGAATTTTAGAAATGTGGGGTTAGTGCGAAGTGTGCTAAAGCAGATGCTTGTTTGTACAAGAGCAAAGCAAGAAAGGCCCCAGTCTTGCATAATCTGATCCATGCAAAAGTTCCTATAAAATCAGCCTGCTTCAAGAGGGAGTCCTTTGTGAAATCAGTGAAGGTCCTTGTGAAATAAGGAATGGGATCAGTCCATGGTGTGGAGCCTTGATTTGTTTGTATAGTGCTGCTTTGTACTGGTAGAAAATGGATAAAAATCTGGGTACAGAATGCTGCAAAAATCCGGTGTAAAAAGTAGGACAAAGCGCTTATCAGCTTTGTGTAATTAGGATTGTTCTGTTGTGGTACAGTTTTAAAATACATTTATATTTAGAATATTATATTTTACTGAAAATTAAAATCGAGTAATGTGATTCACCTTTTTTTGACAAACCAAGTAATTAGGGCTATTTCCCATACGCCAGAGTGTTTAGAGCAAGGTCAGTTTTCATTGTAATTAATTGTGTGTTCGATTACAGTTCACAATACTTGATAGTAGAAATTTTTCTGACAGCCTTGTTAGATAGGGAATATTCCTCTTGGAACATTACTTCAGAATCTGAACTTGGATCTGGAGACCTTTTATAGCTTTATGAAGAACGTGCAGAACTTGACAGAAGCCTGTTGGGCAACACAGAGATCAGTGACAGCACTTTGGGTGAAGAAATGACCAAATCAATCAACTTATCCTGGGGACCCATGGCTTTTGATGAAGTTGCCTTACAACTGTTTCTTCGACATGCTTCACACCAGTCAAGGACTTCATGCTGCATTTCCTTATCGGCTGTGATGTGGTTAGATTGCCTGCCCTGAATGAAAACCTAATTTGCACATATTTTTGCTTGGGCAGTATTTCCCCTTTGTGTTCTGTGGATGGGCTCTTGGAAGCCATTTCCTTTGATAAGGCTCCTACCTCAACAAAAGAAAATCCTACTAAGAAGAAAATTGGTTGGCCTGGCCCTGATGCTTGCTTTGGCAGGTGTCAGTGAGAAGCTGCTGGATATGGAGAGGAGTAGAGGAAAGACAAGATCTTATGAGAAATAAGATAGTAAGATAATATGAGAATAATATTTATGAAAATAAGCTAGTAGAAATTTCAGAACGTGTTTGATAAGTAGTAATATAAAACTTTAGACACCTACACGTTGTGCAACATAGAAGTGTGCCAAAAGATACTGGATATTCTGTGTATCAGTCATTACCTTTAGAATTCACTGTATGAAGACAACAGGCTGAGTGTGCAGCTTTGGATCCCCATGCGTAGCCTTCAGTGATGTAAAAAAACCTGGAAATAACTGCAAATGCAATTTGCCATTCAAAGGCAGATCAATTGCATTCATTTTCTATATGATAAGAAAGGGTAGCAGTAGCAGTTGGCTGCTAATTATGAATAAAGACATAGCATTTTTTAACCTTGCAATCTTCAATTTTGAGTGCGTATTTTAGGGATTAAGATGGAAAAGGTTTGGAAGCAAGCCAAGTGTCAGTGTTGTTACTGTTTTAGACTTCACCACAGCATCCAGCCCAAAGGATGGCTCTGAGTCTTCCTGCACTTCTAAAGCAAATCCAAGTGGTTTCTTAGATTTTGCCAATCTACCTATTCCCTTGTTGTATTTTTTTTTTATTATACAGCCAATTTTTGATGGAAAACTCCCCACGCCCCTGTTGATTGTACTGTCAGAAGGAAGAGATGTCAGAATCCTGTTACCTTTAGTTTCGGGATTTATGTGATTTTTAACATTAGCAGCATATGGTTTACTTGTCTTGTGAATTGTATTTGTGAGAAGATATTATCCCCTGATCCTGCAAAGCTGAGGGTAATGATCTGAAGTGTGAGGCCTGTGAAAGATACAATTCAGTATGAAGAGTGGATAAAAATCTTATGATGCTTATAATGATACGCAGTAATCCATAATATCTAGGTATTTTTGGAGAAGAAAAATAAAGCAGCAAAGCCAAAGCAAAATTCAATAACCATATTTTTAAATTTTGAGAAATATGAATATTTTAAAATAGCAATATATATATGGGGGTTGGATTAGATGACCTTTAAAGGTCCCTTCCCACCCAAACCATTCTATGATTCTATGATTAGTGTTTTAAATAATGCTTATTGAGTTTTGGGGTTTTTTAAAATATAATTCTTAATTAGCAGCTACACATGCCATTTGATACTGTAAAATTGGTCTCTTATTTTGCTACAGAGTAAGTAATTAATGCTTCATCTGTTCGTATAGCTAGCCAATTTATATTTTATGTTGCCAGCTGGTTTATGGTATGTCAAAGACATAGAGAAAGGTATCATGGGTGTACTACATTAAAAATACAGTTTTTATCTATTGGTACATAGATACAAACTAATCAGAAAGTAGAATTATGACCTTGCATTACTGAAGATATTATGAAAACTGCATGTTTTAAAAATTATGACAAACAGATAGCATGTAAGCAAGAAAAGACAAAAGCACTTGGTGGCTGCATTTCCACAAATGAGTGGAGCTTTCTGTAACTGGAAATGGAGCATTAAGTTACTTGCCAATGAGATTTTTACCGGTCCCCTTAACTGGATCGTCAATGTCATATTTTGGAGGTACTTATATTACTGGGTGTTCTCTTTAATTTTATCGGTTTTACTGTGTCAGCTTTTATTATCATTAACAACTAGGCTCACAGACTCAATTGTGTCCCAGCAGGATTTCAGATTATTCCTCAAATTACAGCAATTTGTCATGATGTCAATGTTTTTTAACCTATAACCCTAGGTTACGTACACAGTCTGCAGAGACCGGATTTCACATGCCACAGATTCAATTTATATTGTATGTAAACAATTACAGTGCTTCACAAACAAACAAAAGGCAGGCAAAGTCAAAACGAAGGGTCAAAGTCTAGCTTGTCGTGAATCCATTCTAATTGGATTTTTTTTTTTTCCCCAAACAATGGCAATGCAATAGTATCGGCTCTTTACCATGAAATGAAGTAGGAGTGAGTTAAACTCTTGTTAATGGCAGAAACTCTGCCGTTGGTGGCAGCAACAGAATTTAGAAGAATCACTATTATGACTAGTATTTCCCATGATATATGACTTTAAAAGTTTTCAAGAGTTTTAATGGTATTATAAGAGAGAAACAAGTACAATGATCTTGAAGCCGAAAGAATATCCTAGTTCAGGGACACCCAAAGCTTGGGAAGAGAAGGGAGAGGAGCGACTGTTCATCCTCTGGTAGCTCGTGTGACATCCCGAGGTGTCCTCAATGCTGGGGATGGGGACGAGTGATCTGAAAGCCCTGAATCAGCCCTGTTACCTATGATGGACACAACTGTGCTGATGCTTACCTGCACAGACAAGCTGTAGGACAACTCAGCTGCAGAGTGGAGGTTGGGACAAACTTACCATCTTTACAAATTGTGTGTGGTGTTGAAGTGACTAAGAGGGAATCTGATTGTTAAATGTAATGTAGAATTGCATTTCTTTTGTTCTCTTCTTATTCCTTTGTTACTATTTCAAATACTGCAACCATATTTTTACCTGCTCTTTTATTCTTGAACTTTGTCCTGTAACTAGGTGATCTTACAGAATCACAGAGTGGTTGAGATTGGAAGGGACCTCTGGAGGTCATCTGGTCACCCCTGCTCAAGGAAGGGCTACCTAGTGGTAGCCCATAGCAGACCATGTCCAGGTGGTTTTTGAACATCTCTAGGGAGACTCCACAGCCTCCCTGGGCAACCTGTGCCAGTGCTTTGTCACTCTCACAGTAAAAAAGTGTTTCCTGATGTTCAGAGGGAACCTCCTGTATTTCAGTTTGTGCCTACTGCTTCTGGTCTGGTCACTGAAAAGAGCCTGGCTCTGCCTTCTTTGCACCCTCCCTTTAGGTATTTATAGACATTGATAAGATCCCCCTGAACCTTCTCTTCTCCAGACTAAACAGCTCCAGCTCTTTCAGCCTCTCCTCATAAGAGAGATGTTCTCGTCCCGTCTTTGTGGCCATTCACTGGAGAGCCCGGAATTGGACACAGCACTCCAGATGTGGCCTCACCAGTGCTGAGTAAAGGGGAAGGATCATCTCCCTCAACCTGCTGGTAATGCTTTGTCTAATGCAGCCCAGGATACCATTAGCCTTTTTTGTACCCTCCCCCACCACTGCAAAGTGCTGGCTTTGGGGTCTGGTGATGTGGAAATGTAAGGCGAGTTTCTAAGAGTAAAAGGAATCTTGGATCATTCCATAACTTGAAAATATCAAATTTTCCCAGGTGTGCTTTCCATTGTGTTTCAAGGACAAACACTGCTTCTCAAAACTTTTTTCCTATTGGGTGTTATACAGTCTTTCCTTCATTTGATTTTCGTTACAACTGAATGCCATCATTGTTTCATGAGTTCACATTGTGGCATTTCAATGATGTCATCATAAGGTCTTAATGACCTCATAGACTTACAGTAATTCAAGCAGTAGCAATTGCTGGTATGGTCAGACCTCAAAAATAAGACTGTCAAATGTAAATATGAAATCTTAATGAGGTATCCATAAAATGTAAGGTATGGTATATACTAGTTCTGATTGCATTTTTCGCGATATTTGGCTAGAAGTCTGGCAGGGCTACAGAAATGTCATGCTGTTAAATAACACTATTGAAGTTTTTCCTAGCTTCAAATAACAAATTTTCCATTAGCCACATTGTTTCTACAATCCTATGTCTGTATTGTTTCTTTTTGATATATTTACAATGGTGATAACAGCAGTTATTTCCAAGGGCTGGGGTGATTTTGCCTCTTTAATCAGCTGCATTGCTCCCAATTGTTTTCTGGTTGTATGTGATTCCTCATTCCTGGTGATGGAAGCTGTGAATGGGCTTATCCACAGTTTTGTTTGCCAGCAACAGGACTCTTCGCTGGCTTCTTCCTCTTTCTGAGGAAGATGGTGGACGGATTGATACTCAGTGGCCATCTTATATGAATTTCCGTACTCTCTTAAGCACCATTAACATTTTTACCCCCATTAAACATGTCTTTCCATTTGATTTGGGATTATTTCAATTTTGGAAAATTTGCATAACATGGCAAAATATGGAAATCCTACATTACTACTTGCGTGCTTCAGTCCGAAAACTGATCTGCGTTTCAGCAAAATGATGAATTTCAAAATGGTGAAATGCAAATATTTTTTTGCTCAGAACACAGAATCATTGCAGTGAACATTGTTTCATGCAAAAAGGCTATTCCTGAAAAAAAATTGTTAGTCTTTAGGAGACCTGGCTGTAGGAAATCACTTGCAGTAAAGTGAAATCTTAGTAAATCCTTGTTACAGTGAGTGCCCTGTGGTCAAGGGTCATGATGCCAAAGTGAGGGTGAAGGAGTCGAGCTCAGAGGACACACAGTAAATAGAAATGATAGATTTAGGATTCTTGGAACATTAGACCTTTTATCAAATTATTTTGGTGTAGTGTTGCAAGAAGAAAAAAACAACTTTCTGGGGAAGCCTTGACTAGAACAGAATAAACTGAAAACGGTTTTACTATCAAAAATCTCTACGGTTAAAAATAGTTGTTTTAGTGAAATACAGAGGCTGAACGTGGCTGCTGTGCAAAATGGGAAGGATGGATTGGCAGAAATCTGGTGCGCTGCCTTCCAGACCCCCAGTTCTGGGGGCTGTAGCTGTTGCTAAGAAATGAGAAGCTCTGCCTCCATGGGATTGCAAGAGCCCTTCTCCTTGCAGCCTTCAAGCTCAAACCCCACTTCAGCCTAGCTAAAAGAGAACAATGAGACTGCAGTTCTTAAGTGTTATTTTATAAATATGAAGTAGAGATCAAATCTCTGTGTTCTCAGCCTCTCCATCACTGTAAGCAAGTAGCTAGTGGATGGCATGACTTTAGAACGGGATTTGGTTAGCCACAGTGTTACTAAAGAACTTCAATAAGGTTTCAGGTTAAACGCCTTTTGTGTTTTCTATTTTACTTACCAATACATATAGATAGGTAGATAGTTTACTGTGCTTTCTCTGAAATGATATTGTATTAAATTACTGGTTTATCCATGTGTTTTCTGGTGAACTTGAAATGCTCACATCTTACAGTTACATTGGTGCAAATGAAAAATAAATCTTTCCGGTTTGTTATAGATAAGCTGAATAATTGAGAAGCTGCTCTTAATTACTGTCCAAGGAGTCATAGAAGTTACAGTACTAAGTGTGTTACCAAGTAAGTCTTTAGATTAAATTTCTTTAAATAGAACTATGCAAAATGCATACTGCCAGAGGTTTCTGCCACATCTTATTTGAAAGAATCTTTTATAATGTAATTGCATCTGCTTAAAATTTTTAAAAGTGCTTAACTTATGGTTAGATCCTAAACAGGGCTTAGGTATATGCTTAAATACAAATGTGATAAATACAAATATATGTAATCAAGCTCATTGGCTGCCTATTCGTGGGAATGGTTAAACTTACTAGGTTGTTCCCATTGCTCCATTGAGTTTCTGAAACTAAGTAGGGAATTATTCTGGAAGCTCAAGCCAGGCTTAGAGTATTTCTTGCATGCATATCTTTAGCCCAAGAGAAAATGCAACTGTATTTCATTTTTGTTATGTTTTTGACACTGTGTTAATGTGGATTAGCTTCTATGGAGGGGGTGTGCAACAGTATTATCTGGCAAGGAAAACGTTACACAAGGAGGTAGATAGTATTTTTAACAGCTTATACAGGTTGGCGGTATTTGTGGACAAAGAAGAGCAATGACAGTTAAGAATCAGTGGCATTTAGCTATGGGATAATCAGAACAAGTAAGGATCACAGGCAATCTCAGCAATCAGACCATGAGGTAGGTAATGATGAGATAAGAATGGCAGTGGGTGTGTTGAGGAATTTTATAACTAAAGAGATTATGTAAATGACAGTGGATATTAGGAACAGCCTACAGTCATTAGCATATGTAATTTTGTGGTTACTCCCAGATGCTTAAGCTCTCCCAACCCCTGAGGCACGCAAGACCCCTCTCTTGGCCCTTACAGCCCACACTCATTGCATGGGGGATCAAAGGACATCCCTCCTGGTGCATCAAGATTGTTCAGAGAAGTATTCACCTCTACAACAGTCAGTTTTCTGCTGCTGGGATCTGCAGTGTTGATGCTCTTCTGCTGCACCCACCTTGTTGACTTTTGAGTTTTCCTTTATCCCCTCAAAACTCCATGACCCACAGCTTCTTCCCTGATTTCCCAGACTGCTCACGTCTTGTTTTACTGCTTCCATTCCAGTCCTCAGATCACTGGTGACTGTGCCCTTAGGCATGGTGTCTCACAGATGGTCTTCCTCACCCCTCCCCGGGGAGTTGTTCCTTGAAGCTTAGAGACACCGTTCTCTTTTCTTTGATGTATAATTGTCTTAAGCATACCATTAATGCATTGCTTCTCCCATGCTCTGGTCTCTTCATTGTGCTGGCTCAGCAGTTCATTAGTTGAAATTAGTTCATTCTGTTGCAGAGTATAGATATTTTAAGGCCTAGCATTTATGCTTGCTCAGCAACTGCGTTAGTCCCTGTCTAGCTGTGAGTAAGGTTAAATATAGTTTTGCAGACTTTAGGAAAAATTGTACATTAAGTGGCCAGCCCCTCCCCTTCTTTTTTGTTAAAGTGGTTAGTGACCTGCTAGGGCTGGGAAAAGAAAGGTCTGCTAAGCAAAACCAACAGCAAGTTATGCTGGGGCCTTTTGGCCTGTGTTGGGTGAAGGTCCTGTTCTCTCTTTTGCCAGGTTGAATTTCCTCTTACACACAGTTGCATGTAGCTGTGGTTCCAGATCCTATTTGGATGATTATTTCTCTTATGTGCATAAAGTAATTACAAGTGCAAAAACTTGAACTGACCTCAAGTTGGGCTCAAAAAGCCCCAAATTTCCTTACTATGGTGAGCGTCTCAATCACTAAGACACAGATTTATGTTCTTTTTAGTTGGGATCATTTCTGCAACAAATACTGCATTTTTTGTTCACACCTGGTGCAACTTCAGAGTAAATATCAATTCCCAGAATTTTTTTCTCTTGAACTAAAATGAAGTAACATTGGATTTCCCAATCAGTTATCAGCTTGCTATTATATAATAAGGTAAGACTGTCTCCCAGTTTTTCAGGGAATATTTAGCGGCACCAACTATTAGGACTATATTCATATTCAGGCTCTAGATCTTACATTAGCAAGCATGTCTCCTTTGTGATCTTATTTGAGACCTCTAAACTCTAGAAAGGAACACATGTGCCTTTGTGTTTAGTGTTTCAGGGCACTGATTCTAGGGAGCTCCCCCCTGAGTTGGCAGTTTCTGCACTGGATAGGCTGAGCACTTCACCCCTCATTCCCAAATTCTCCTTGGGGCCAGGCACCCCTGCTGTTTTCATTGCAACACTGAATTTGTAGGTGCTTAGTCCTTTATTAGGTTGCAAAATCAAGTAATAACTTTCCATTTATACTCTCCCTTGTAAGTAGAGTTCAAAATAAGCAATGTGTTTTCCTGTATTTAATTTGCACTTACTATGTCTTGAGCCACAATAAAAATAATTCCTTTTGATGTTTGTGCTTCCATTCCTTTCAACTTATTCCTATGAGGAGTCTTCTCAGTCATTGTTTACCTTGTAATTCTCTGTTTCCAATGGCCAATCACCTCCTGTGATTTGTTCTTTTTTCTGAATTTTGATTCCTGCAAGGGTGGCCAGAAGTAGAAGACAATATTTAGGTGCATTTGCTGTTTACTGCAATGTAGTATGGGGTTTCATGCGCCTCAAAATTTGGATTTTAGCATGTCTTGCAAACTTTTATTTTCATTCAGTGCTAGCTTTCTTTCTACATTTCTGCTTACAAATTACTTTTTTTCTCACACCATTGAATGCTATGTGTTTGTTTTCTCTTAGGTGTTTTTTTTCTTTTTCTCTTTTAATAGCTTGAATTTATTTTTGCTTTTGTTTTATGAAGTGAGTATTATTTCAGAGATTGCAGCTCTTACAGCAGGTGCAGAACTTTTTACTGTACTTCAGATGCTACAGTAATTTAAATATTTGGATGATCTGGAGGAAAGACTAACAACAAAATCATTGTTTATATTGACACAATTTGTTTTTTGAGAGATTTCCTCTCTCTTGAGGCTGTACCAACAATATTGCAGTAAATTTTATGTACAAGAAAAAATTTAGCACTGTATCATTTTCTAGAACAGCTTTTTTGTTCTGCAGCAGTTCCTTTTCACTGGCCCAGGATGGCTGGGGTCTGCAGGCATTCCCGAATCGCTGGATTCGCATGTCTCCTTAGTTATTGTAGAACAGAGAAGTATGTAACTACTCTTTGTGGTGTAAAGTAATGCTGGAGAAAAAGCTGTTTGCACTATGCCTATCTGAATTAATTAAACACATTGGAAGGAGGGAGTCAGGATGAATGTCCTGTCATATGTCATGTCATTTCTCTGCAGTCTTGTGAAAAGCATGGTCTTTTGGGCTAAGTTCCCTTCAAAGCTGTCATCTTTGTATGAATGTGTGTAGAATGCAAAGACAGTAATAAATGATCCTGTATGTTGATTTTGTTTAATAGACTTGCCATGTGCAGGAAGTGTTCTTGAATTATTATTGCCTGAAATATTTTGAGTTCTGAATTAGCAAAATGTTAGGAAGAGTGGCTGTGGTTTGCTTTTTAATGTGAAAGTGAATACAATCTGCTAATTTGATTTGATTTGATTTTTAATTATTTGCATAAGTCTCGAAAAGAGGTGTTACAAATTCTCAGGCAGCTTCTGATATTTTATGACAGGTCATAGTATTTAAAAGAATTTCCTCTGTTTCCTCTCTTGATGTTGTGCAGAAAGTTTGTCTCTTTATACCTGCTTTGATGTCTTTTCTCTTTATTTTGTTTCTGTTGAAATTGTTGAAACTCCACCTCTCCAGGATTTCTATATCTTACCAGCTTAATCCTTTCAGAATGCTTATTTTTCGAAGCTATTTTAGAAACTGCTTTCCTTTTGCAGTGTTTTGACTGTAGTAGCCTCACCACACAGATGCCGCATCAGGGTACTGTTTAAATGTGTGTTTCAGTCCATTGCTGTTCAGGAAGGATGTATGTGACCCTTAGGATGGGTTTGACTGCTGTTCTCACTTGATTCTCTCTCTCTCTTCCCACTTCCTTTCTTGGACAAATATGCACATAAGCATGTCTTCAGAGTCAAAGGGAGTTCTGTCGGTGCTTGTATCCCTGCCCTAAATTCCTTTTTCAGGCCACTTTCTGACCTATGTTTTATAGCATCATTTCTTTGGATTGTCCAGTACCTCTAAATGACAATTTTGTATTTATTTCACAGCATGTACATATTTGCAGGTTCTCTGTTAGTCTCTTTTCAGGCTTTCCTGTCTCAGCTAGCTTCACGTCCCACTCTAGAGCCTGACATCTACAAAGTTATTTGGGATGTGGGTCATCTTGTCTTAGGGTATGAAGTTAGTTTTGTAATTGCTGCCTCGCCTGGCTATGGAGTGATAGGTCTTGTCTGGAAACCATTTCTGACAGTGTGCTGGGTGAAGTGCCACGGAGGCAGCATGCAGTTCAGCTCCTGAGGCTCCGCTGTTGTGACAGTGCCCATCAGCAGCCTCTAGTGCTGCGTGCCCCGTTCATCATGAACAGCCACTGAAACATCTCACCTTCATGATTTCCATCCCTTTCCAGCAGGACTTTAGCTATCCTTCTTAGGACCTATTGCTGCTTTCCAGGTTCATAATGTTTTAGTAGCGTGGATAGATTTCCTGCTTTTTGTGTGCATAAAAGGATGTAATAACAATGTTAGTTTGAATAAACTGCATGCATCACGATTTTATAGGCTTGCATGCAGAGGCATACATTTCAAAAGTTTTTCGTTTTTCTCCCCAGCACAATGGTAGAACATGGTAGTGAGTTGCTGATGTTGTAGGGTAATTCAGAGAGAGAGGATGCTATCTCGGGTATCACTTTAGAAAGTGTCCCATACACAACAGGGAGTGCTAATAAAGTACATGCTGTCTCATATACTAGGTATGAGGCAGCACGCAAGTGATGCTGTAAGTATTTAAATTAATTAACATCTGTATAAAGTATTTATAAAACTAACCTAAATTTGCAAAATGAATAGTATGTTTTCTCCAGCGTGTAATGCAATGATACCAACCCCAACATATTATTTCTCGTTTGGAATATATATACATACATATTTATATTTGTATTTCAATTTGAGAAACTGTTGGGGGTAGAGTAACCTTTGTTGTAAGTAAAGGCTAAACTGCAAGCGTTTCTTTCAACAGTTGTCCCCAACCCTGCCTTCCTCCTCAGGCTCCAGTTTTGTTTGTCCATCAGTGTGCCCGGCTTGCTTAGCAGTGACAGGCCCTGTCAGTGATAGGTTTTCTATTTGGGACTCATCTTGAACCCTTCTTCTAGGAGGCTGTAGTTTCTACCTTGTCTTTTTCTGTGATGCTGTTTGCTGTAAATAATGGAGTAAATAATCTGCCTCGTGTTTTAGAGGACACGGAAGCTTGTTTTAGGAACAGATGAGCTTTATTAGCTTGGGAACAGTGTCTCATAAGTATCAGCATTGCTCAGGGGTCCTGCATCAGTCTCCATCTGATGACTGTAGTAGGGGAAATAGTGTTTATGCCCATGTAATTTTTGGTTTAAATAGACAAGACAGTGGAAGAGTGAAAAAGAAGCACAAGGAAGGAAAATGCCTCACAGCTGGAATTAGTGCTTGGTCTTTGATTCCCCATCCTGTGCTCTTTCCCTTGGACCACGCTTCCAATTCCAGATGAAGTCACTGACCGATGCAGTCACTGAATAGGCTTAATCTCCAAATTAGTGAGTTCTGGGAAAACTTCCAGCTTCTTCTTTTGGCCTTTTGCCTGTTCTTTCTGCTTTTCCTTCCCCTATCATTTTGCAACCTTGCTTTCCATATCTCTAGCTAAATCTAGATCCTGCTAGAATCTGTTATGGTATTCTGAAATTTGCCAAATGAAAACTTGCCCCTAGAGTGTGCAGAACTCACTCCGTTCATGTTGATTAGAATTTCTTCATGCAAGTTCCTTGCACTTATTAGCTGATAGATTGCAGAATTTGGTTTAGATGTGATATTAAACCACTAAAGGACGAAGCAAAGATGCAGTCGCTGTCTCTGATACAGTGTTTCAGTGCCGTTCAAGGTTGTGAGCCCATGGGATTTGGGCCCTTCTGCACTTTTCCCCGTTGCCAGATGCTACTACAGCTTCTGCCTGGTAGCTCCGGCTCTTCGGCTGCAAGCTTGCTCTGACGAGACTCAAGCCAGTAGATAGGAAACTGTTTATCTTTCCAATTACTTCCTTTCTCCGAGGGGAACACCTGAAAGCAGTGCCCCGTGTAGGGTTGCCAGACTGCGGATTAACGTGCCATTATGGAGCTAGGAGAGGGCTGTGGCGTATGCAGCTGCTGTGGTAGGATGGGGAAACCCACTGCTTCCCAGTCAAAGGGATACAGTGGCCCTAGAGAGGAGCTTGGATCACAGGGGGCACCTGCGGGGCACAGGGTTGTCATAGCTCAGGGCATCTGTTCTGCCTCAGGGGGACTTCTTGCAGGAACCATTATGTCCAGATATCCTGGCTGCATTATCTCAGTTGTGGAAAAGATCATTAAATTAGGCCCCAGAACTCTCCGTATTGGTTAGCTCCACCACTATCACAAGCACGCCACAAAAAAGAAGAGCAAACCTGCTAGTTCCTGTGTGAAAAACTATAAGCATGGCATGGATTCAGTTCATCCTGTGCTCTGGCTTTCTGCAAACCTTAAAGTGGCACTGACTCTGCTAAGGATCCTTACCCAATGTTCACTGGAACAGATAGGGTGAAAAATGTTGAAGGAAGTCGGCTTCTGTAATTTAAATTACTTGATGGTAATTTTTAATTGCTTGCTTTCTAAAATCACCAGGTGCTGGGAGGCATTAGTTTTATTCTGTGTCTAGAGTATGCAGGCTAAAAATAAATTACTTCTTCTGGGGAGGTGTTATTTTTAGATTTAACACAGCAAAAGGTAGTGTGTTGAAGAAACTTACCCTTTGTGAATAACAGAGTATTTTCCAATTGTGATAGCAGCCATGAGGTTTTTCAGAACATCGGAATTTTTAATATTAAATATTCAATTTAATATACAGTGTGTATTGAAATATAAATTAAATGCTATAAATTTAAAGATTCTAACCAATTACTGTTGAGGTGTTAGAATAAGACAAAATTATTTACTTTTTATTTGAGAGCTATGATTGATATACTTTTTCTTTTATTACTTTTTATGTTAACTTTTGGCAGTATTTGTTTTTGTTTAGCTGTCAAAGAACCAAGATGGAATTGCATGCTAGTGCTGTATATGATGTTGTATTTGGCTATTAGACAAATATAAAGGGGACTATTCAGAAATGTATGGGAATACAGAATTTTATTTTTAAGGCAAACTCTTATCAGAGTCATTTATGATACACTCATTACTATCACAAAGCTATTAGATTAATTCTTTTGCAAGTAGGCATCATGTGATGAGATGTACTTGAATGTCTTCAAAATAAGCAATGGTGGAAAGATGTTTGTACCAGTGCTACTTTGATCACATGTGGGGTAACTTCCCTCCAAGGCGTACAGCTCATGCTGATGTCTATGCCATCAGGGCTGGACTCTTTCTAAGATCTAACTTGTTTAAAGTTAGCTTGGGTATTTCTGCTGCAATTTGCAATGTAGATCTAGTCTCAAATATAGGGGAAGGTATGATCCAGACTGAATGTTCGTTCTGGATAGAAGTACTAGAAGAGAGGACTAGATAGCAGAGAAAAACACTATTTTAAAGTTAGCATTCTTAAATATAAGTAAAAGTACTCAAACCCAAGGGAGTGGATTTTCTATCTTATCCCTGGCTCAGAGCTCTGAGTCCCTTCTCTGTCATACTGAGTAGGGTTGGAGGAAGACTAGGGGAGTAGCTTTTTATCACATTGTAATTCCGTGTTGCTTTGTTGTTTTAAATGAAAGGCAGCCAATGAGCTCCAGTATTTCTGAACAGGAGTATGACTGTACTATGTAATCTTATTTTCCTGGATATTATGAATAAATAAATAAACAGCAAAGCTAATTTGCTGATGGCCTAACTGGAGAAATCAGTAGCTAAGCTTTTTACATCTCTGTACATAAACTAGATATGCATAAAGGGAGAGAGCATTTGGCTCATAAATACTCTCTTTTGGTGAGCAATAAAATATAACTGTAAAGGGTTAGCTAAATATTTTGTTGTATTTTTCTGTAGCTGACTAATTGTATGTGTTATCTTATTCCATTTGAAGATGAGAGGAGAAGGTTCTCCCTGTTTCACACAGTTCGCAGATGTTAGGATATGGTTAAAAGCAAATTCTGTCAAAGTGCTAAAAAACCTCCAATGACTACACAAACATTAAATTAAGGTAATATTTTAAGACAGTCTGCTTTTGGTGCAATTTGTGTAACTTCTAAGGATTTTTAACATCACAGTGCTTTAAATGTCTTGTTCTTCAAAAATAATTAATTCAAAGCTCTGTGCCAATTCAAAATTCAGTTCCATTTCATTTAAAGCCATTGTGTTTTACTAAATGAAGTACAGAATGATCTGTATATGAAAAGTTTTGTTAGACAAAGAAAATATTTAAGTATTCAAGCATTATTTCTTTCAACTGCAGTTCAAGTTTAATTGTTCTAATTCAGACTGAGTGATGAATTTGGGAGTAGTAAAATGGAGACTTGGAGTACCTGACGATGCTCTATTTCAGATATTGAGAGTTTAAATTATTAAAGGCTATGCTCTGATGTAAGTGTCTAACAAAGCTAAATAGAAGCTCTTTGTGAGGATGTGCTTAAGAGAAGAACAAAAACGTTCTGCAGGAGCAAAACATGCGTTCAACAGGTGTTTATAAATAGGATCATGCAGGAACCCTCAGGACCAATTGCCTTCTGACATCTAATTCTTCCCTCTCTTATGCTGCAGAGCTTCCTGATGGAAATGCAATGAGCAAACACGATCAACAGTCATTCACCCAAAGATTTGTTCTCGTCTTCTTCAATTCCTCACCACTGCTAGGCTACACTGTTACCAAATCTTACATTCTCAATCCCATTTGTATCTTCGCTCCTTTTGATTTCTTCCTCAGGGTAGTGGCTGCCTCCTGCTTAAATTTCTGGCTCCTTCCTTTTTTCTTTCTCTACCTTCCCCTTTCTCCAGTCCCTCTCCCCAAAACTCTGACAAAGTGAAATGCAGGTTTCTTCCTCTCCTTAAATTATTTTCTCTCCCTATCCTATCAGGTTTTTCTCCTCTTGGCACAGATCCGGTTTTTGTTTGCTGTGCTCCTGGTAACTCTTCTATTTTCTTACTGACACCTGCAGTCTGTATTGGCATCTGTGTCATCCCTGCCCTTGTCTTTTACTTTCCTCCTTACCTCTCACTCTCCACTGACACTTTCACTGAACATCTTACTCTTTAGAATGCATCTTAATACGCTTAGTTTCTTCCGTCTTTGGGGAGGAGAAAAAAAAGAAAAAGCTTTTCACCTGCTAGACAGTCTTCTTCCTTTTACCTCTAAGCTCGCTCTATTCTTGTTATGCAGCTATTTTTCAACCTCTTGAATCCAGTTTTCGTTTATTGCTGCTCTCCACAAAGTCTCTAATGACCTTCTTTTGAAGAAAGCTCAAAACCAGGACTCCATCCTCATTACTGACTCACTGTTTACTTAAATGTCTCTGCTGATCTGTACATAGCTCTTCCATTTTATAGTTTGCTTGTAAATTCTTTAGGATAGGGCAGTGGTTTTTTTCTGTGTTTGTACAGTGTTCAGCTCAATTAGTGGGTTGTTTTATGAGCAGGACTGTGAACTACCATGAAAGTACAAATAACTAGTATGTTTTTGATCAAAGGTTCCTTTCCTCCCGCCCTCTCCCTGGATATTTGACCAGATCAAATTATGTAGGTTGTCAGTGGGATTGATAATAAGTAGCATTTTAAAATGGCACAGCTAGTTATCTGCAAACGTTATCTCACAAATTTGCATTGCGCTACAAATTTAGAGCAGAATTTTGCTAATCTTTATCATGTGAACTGACCTACTTAAGTCAGTGGACTACTAATATTTGCCACACAGTAAGGATTTGGCTCATAATCTTGGGTAAAGCATTTGCATGCACACAGGGAATATTGTCTAGTGTTTTTGTTAAAGGCTTCCTCCTCATTTCATTCATCCTCATGAGATTTTTTTTAACTTAAAAGTGGGAAGAACAAGGTAAGCATGATCTGACCCAAATGTGATGCCTAAGGAGGTTTTCTATGAATCTCTCTAATTCAAATGGTGAGAGGAGAAAATTATCTCTGCATGGGAGTTATTATTTTGACGTCACAAAAAAAAGTTCACTTGACTCCTAGAAAAAATGAAAACACTCTTTAACTGCTTAAATTACACCTGACAAGGGAAGGAGGCTCAAAATGATAGACCATAGAAATCATAAACTTTCAACTGATTGAGGACAAATAAGGGGCAATGATTGTTGAGCTTATGTGGAAGGGCAGGAATGTTCTCTCAGGCGCTGTAGAAATTGCAGACAACCTGGTCACAGAAATTTAGAGGTATTCACAAAGAAAATGATTTGCAGTGTTTTTTCACAGACTGTCAGTGTGGCTTTTTTGAGACTTTACGCATCATTCACATAATTTATTATCTATTTATTTTCAATAATAAATTTTCTATATAATTCTTTTTCTTGGAAAGGAGAGAACACATGTTCATTTTCCATATGGTTGTAGATATAAATTATTCCTATGCATTTTTACTCAACTGTGTTGCTTGATTTTTGGGATCAAATGCCCTGCCAGGTGACATTTCTTCCAGTTTCAGCAGTCATCATAGCAATGGGAGGAAGCTGCTCAGTGTTACCTCCACAGAGGAATCCACACTCTCTAATGCAACATATCTAACTTGGGTGCCTGATTGAGGAACTTAAGCATCCAATGTACAAAATGGAGAAAGAGAGGTTTCTCATTCAGATGCTCTTAATTGCCCTTCAAAAGCTACACTGAGTATATAGGTAGCTTAGGTTCCTAACAGAAGCATCTAGGTAATTTTTCTAAGACCAGACAGTTTGACTATCTCCTGCACAGATGCTGAAGGGAAGTGCCTTCTTGACCCAGACTGGTCTAACCATGGCATTAAATAGTTGAGTGTAAACTTGCTGTTTGTTGTACTCTCTGCCACTGACTTCAGTGGAGTTGGTATTTCATGTGCAGTGTGTATTGCCCACAGATCCTTTTGTCTTTGGAAGAACAAATCCAAGATGATAAAATAATGTGACAGGGAAGGGCAAAATAAACCAGTTCCATCACGTAAATTAGGGTCATTTTATACAAAATATATATACAAAAAGTATTGACAAGGCCTCCTTCCTCATTTCAATCAAATTCTAGGTATATTTTCTCATTCATTATATTTACAGGTTCTCACCGTTACTTTCTGAACTGTAGCTACTATTATGATCAAGTATTGATGCTGTACTTGCTTCCAATAAACAAGTAGAAAATTCAGAATAATAAAATTCACTGTTGTCACCCAAACCTGCTGGCAGAACTGGATCCTTGTTTTGGGATACCACTTTGTACCTAAGGCTTCAGCTATGTACCAGGCCATGCATATCCATAAGGAAAATGTTGCCGATCATGAGGCGACAGGTCCTGGTTTGTGTGGTGTTGCTGCTGGCATCCTTGTCCTCTAAACTGAAAAAGAGATTAGGTTTTGTGCACAGCCTTGAAAAATGGATGGTACCAGTGTGTAAGTAGACAGGATATCCTGAAGTTGAAAGGATTTGGTACATGAGCAAGCATGGGCAAAGGCAGCAATTGACTGAAGAGGATAGGGCAGGCACTGGAGAGCTGTCGGTACCACCACAGTATTGACTGATGCTCTCAATGCAGAAATAACATTTCTAGTATTGTCACCTACATAAGCTGCATATAAATAAAATGTGTTCTATACAGGTGCAAGTATTGAATAAATTCTTTTACTTTCCCACCTTGTCAAATGTGAAGATTTTATAGTATTTACTTGTCAGGTTGAAGATGGTTCTGTTTTATTTTGCTTCAGCAATGAGAAGGGGAAGAAGGTCATTCCATTGCTATTCTTCTTTCTCTCCCAACCTTACTTCATCCTGAAATTAGATGTTTATCCCTGGGCAGGTTTTTACGTAGTTCTCTACTTTTTCCAAAGTCACATGCCCGTTTTATAGTAATAGCAGGGTGCTTGAATTTACCTTCAAGAACCGTATGTCCTAGCTTCATTAAAAAGAAACAAAAACAAAACCAAAAACCTGTGCAAGATTCGTGCAGGATTACACAAAATGCTGTAGTAATGCTGACAACTGAATCGTATTTTTTGTATTCAATTCCAGGGCCTAAGCCACAGGACCATCCTTCTGTCCTGTAAATTGGTTTTGTGTTTGCATACTCCCTTTTCATGCTGTAGTAGTGGCTTTGGTACACAGCCATTTGTTTTCTATTCAAATTTCTAAACTTCAGTGGTGCTTATGCCTTTTCAGAATACATGCCTTCTGCAGCAAACAGTTCATGGTTTCATGAACAGATACTGAAAGTTTAAGGAAACTGCTTGTCTGTTCAGTTGAAAGAATTTTGCTGTAATATAAGCCATTAAACACTGGACTAAAGAACAAGCTTTATTTTATAATGCAGGTGAGTAATTTTCCTCTTCTACTTGTTTTCCTATTTCTGAGTATACAGATTTCAACACTGCTTTTTCAAGGTGGTGGATAATGCAGTGAATGAAGGTAACAGGTCTAAGAAAACCCCACGACCTGCAAACATTCCCGTTGTCCAGCCTTCCTTTCCTGTACAGGGAAGCCACAGAGATTGTCTTCGGGCCCTCATTTTTTTCATACTTTGTAATTTGACTTTTATCTACAAAACTGGCAAAAAATAAAAGATAAATAACAATTATTTTATCTTACTTTTGCTGAATGGTTGCCTTGCCTTTAACGATTCCATTTGCATAGGCAGATATTTGGCAATTTCAGTAATATTTATACAGGCTGACATTGAACGACTGTTGCTTTTGCTGCATATGACAGTATCGACTAGCACAAAATCGTGGTCGCACGTTAGTGTGCTGTACGTGTCAATGCAAACCCATTTAAGCAGCTTGAAGTTTTTTCTCCCACATCCCCTCCCTTAATTTTTTCACTGCCCATCTTACCAGTAGAAGAGCTAAAATAATTACCTGCAGTCTCATTTTTCACTTTACTACATGCAGATCTGGTGCGGTTGGGCAGCAAGCGGCTGACTGGGAGGGGCCTGCTCTGATGCAGCACAGGCATATGACAGCAATAGCAGCAACAGCAATCAGAGCCCTTCTCCGGGCGGGTTTTGCTGCAGTACGCTGATTGCCACTTTACAGCATCCAGCAAGATCCCCAGCAGCAGGCACTTGGAGGAGACTCTGCGTGGGCACTTGTTTAAGGAGTACCTGACTAAACAATTGGGTTATTCTTTAACTGCGGGAGAAGTGCCTGTATTCCCTCCACGCAAGCTCCCTGCTGGCTTTCTGCATTCATAATTTGTCGGAGCCGTTTTTCCCTCCGTCTTTCTCCTTTCTCCCCTTACTTCTTTTTCTTTCTTGGTTTATTTCCCCCACCCCGATCGTTATTCACCCCCCCCAAATCTGTGCTGCATCACTAGCTCTCATTATGCTGTGCTCAGTAGCCCAGTGTGTTCTCCGCCTCTGCTAGGCAGTGGCAGCATGGATGGTGCTCTTGTGACGACCTCTGCTGATGCTATCAGTCCACTGCGGATAGGCATGCTGAGTAATCCTGCTGTAAATGGGCGAGGACACGGACACACGAAAAATTAACCACAGCTTTCTTCGAGACCACAACTATGTGACTGAAGGTAACATAAATACTGTCATTATTCTCTTCTTGCACTGCATATTCTATGCCAGGAATGCACTGTCATGTTTGGAGATGTAGGCTGTTCCTTTTTCTCTTTTTCTTTTTTTTTTTTTTTTAACACTTCAAGGCGTTTTTCTGTGTGATGTAGCAACAGAATCTGTTTGAATTTGCTAAATCCCAAAGGCATTCTGTCATGCTACGGCAGTATATGAAACTATATGTGCTAAAGAAGGTCTTGCATTGTGCTGAGTTTGTGCTAGTGAGGTGTGCAGCACCTGGCATTGAATGCACAGTAGCTGCAATGTGGAAGATTGGAAGCAGTTGATTACTTAAAAAAAGGTGAAAGATTTGAGAGCACTAAAGTAAGAGAAATAATCTGTAAAGTTAACTGTTTGCTGGTGTAATAAAGGTTATGCATCTCATTTTGGTAATTATAGCCTGAGCACAGACATTGCTGAGTTGATTGTTCCCTAGAGAACCGTATACATTTAGAAGGGATATGTAAGCATAATCTTTTGAAATATTGCTGCCTTCTTTCCATCCTCTGTGTATGTGCAAGGTACATGAGAAAAGAAAAGGTACCTTCATTTTAAATCATTCAATGGCTGGTAGCTTATTACATAAAAAGGAATTTTCCTGCAGATGACACATATTAAATGCTGAGAGAATTTACCTTAAAACCAGTGAAATGGTTGGGTGGTGGTACTGATCCATATTTCCTTGCCAGAAAGTTGGTTTAAGAGCAGGCCATTTTAAGATTGATTGATTGATTGAACAGGAGAAATGTATTTGTAGGTGCTTGACTTTGTAAACATATTTGTGTGTGCAGAGTTTTAACAGCACTTCCCAGCAGCAGAAACGGTAGGCTTATATAATATGAACATACTTAACATCGGGGTCAACCAATACTACTTGAGACTCAGTCTCCAGATTCTGTCGTCATTTGATCAGTGCTTGGTCACTTAATACTCCCATGCTGCATCCTGAAATGTGATCAGCTGATGCTCTCTTGATTATTGATGATTTGCATTTTTTTAGAATGTAGAAAACAGCAGGATGATTTTGCCATACTGGGAACACAAAGCAGATTTTTCAGAAGAAAAATTTAAAAAGCTGTGTACTATAACTGTTACCACTGGCTGGTGTAATTGTTTGCTAATCTTGCCTCTAGGACATTCTTTGCATTCTGGTTCATGTTTCAGGGCATTTTTTAATTTGTTTTGAATTTTTGGTTAATGCTTTTTGTCTGAATGATGACTTATGTTTTGAGATGTAGTCATCTGTAATAACATCTGAAGAAACTCTGTCTCAAATTTATAAATTTATGCCTTAGATTCTGCAAAATGCACAGTGTAATTACTGCAGTGTACTTGCTACATGTTGAGATTCAGATGTATATTTAATAGGCATAGTGCAGCTATGTTAAAATGTGGACTTTCAAGTCTAAGAGTTTTGTAATCTCTGGAAAGTAATCCCTTGTGGATTTTGCAAATGAATATTCTCTTTTTTTGTGTGTTATGGGTGTTTTAAAAATTAGATGGAGATTTTTCGTGTTTTTTGGGGACACTGCTGATGCAAGGTTTAGATTTTTCTTGCGCTTTGTCTTCACCTGGTATTTGGATCAGAAGGACTGGATGTGCTTCCATGATTGCACATGGAGTGGCTTGTCTGAAATAGGTCAAAATATACCTTGAGGATCAATGTCAGCCTGTATTATATTTTCCCTGTGATCAGAAGTCATCATGAAATATGTTGGCATCTGATTTTGAGGTAGATTAAGTATGGGAAACCTTCAGTAGCAAAGTGTTAGTTCTTCAGCTCCGACTGTGTAATGTTTCTTGGGAATGCTCAGTTGGTCAGCTGTAATAAAATTCTTCACGTCTGTTATATCTGACATTGCCACACCTTTTAAAAGATCATGAAAATCATGAGGGAATGGATTTATCTGTGAAATTTTTCCAGGGACACAGCTCAAAGAGGACCATCACAAATTTTAATTTCTTATCGATATACTTTGTTTAAAATGCATAATGAATACGTAAGCTAAACTGGTGCTTAAAATGTGCTTTGTTTATTCTGTTTTGTTCTTCTTTTTTTTTTTTAATTTTATTTTATTTTGTTTAAAGATTTGGCTCCATGAAACAACCTTTAACGCTTCTCATCTGTAAAGGCCTGAAGTCCTTTCACAGTCCTTGCATTTGATCCTATGATACGTTAGTGTTGCATTTATGGTAGTAACATACATATAGAAACGCAGTTGCAGGCAGTAATGCATTGCTTTGTTATGTTGGAAAAGAATTTTGTTGGGGCCAAACCCAAGTCTTTCTTTTGGGGTCTTCGGCTTTTGTAATCCACTCTTTAAAACAAGGAAATTACATTGTATCCAGTGTATTAGAGAAGTTCCTGATTCATTGCTGTCTGTGAATAACTACAATTTCCTCTTCTGTTTTCAGAGTTTTAAAATCTTGGTAAGGGGTGTCCTTGCTGCTCCATGCAGCAGACTAAATTAATTTACAAGAGGAGGTATTTCTGACCATAATATGCAGTTTTTTTCCTCTCTATTCCCTGAGGAAAGTAAAGCCAATAATCAAGATGATGTTGGGTTAACTATAGTACTGCTTTAGTTCTCTTCCTCTTTTACTTCTTCAGTGATTTAAAAAAAAAAAAAAAATCAGGTGACATTAATTCACAGGGTATAGGAAAACTGTGAACCAAATCTGATTTGCTCTGCTCTAACTAGTGGATCTAGCGTGTTCCTAACGAAACTGCTTACTTGAGCAAAGTTGAATTTCATCTCTTTGATAGGTCATTATTTTGTAACATTGGGGTTATCTATGTCAAACGTGACTTTACCTTGACTATGGAAAATTTTTTTTAAATCTCAAAAATTCCTTGATTTGATGGTTGATGTTTTACTGTTGATGTTATACTTAGGCGTCATAGACATACATATGACAACAGTGACTACCGGGACTTGTTTCTCCTGTTATATATGCGTATCTGCAATAAAACCAATGGAGTTAAAACAAGCAGGACTTGAACAATTTTGTCATTGTAAGTCTTAAAAGTATGTTACAGTTGCACAATGGAAAAAGGCAATTTAATTCCATCAGCAATATACAGTAAGTTTTTCAATGATCACTTTCAAAAGCCGTTTTTGAAGGGAACTGCTTTAATTGGACTTGTTTCTGTAGGGAGATGAGACTTGTAAAGAAAGAGAGGAGAAAGACCTGAAGCCTAGAAAATGTGACCTGTGAGGAAAGATTGAACTTTTTTATGCAAAGGTGGTGAAACACTGGGATATATTGCTTAGGGAGCTTCTGTAGTTTCTACCACTGAAGTTTTTAAAAGCAGGTGACATAGATGTCTGTAAGGAATGACGTGGGGATAGCTGAGCCTCCCTTGGGGCAGAGGGATGGACTAGATGACCTCTGAGATCTGTTCAAGCTTGTGATTCATTGCTGAGCTGTGTTTTATCTTTATTGCCTTTTGCACCCCAGCTGTAGGAACCAGCTGCCCCGGAGGTGTTGTGTCAGTAAAACCTATTATTTCCACAACACCTTTAGAAGAACAGAGAAGAGAGGAGAGGCACAGTGTGACATGGGGAAGAAGATGGGCTGGACAAGAGAAACATGAGCCTTCGTTACTTACAGGCAAAGTCTGTCAGGGGAGATGGCAAGAAAATTGTGGACAGTGAGTTGGGGGAGGGATAAAGGAGGGAAAAGGCTTGTGTGCTTTTGGGGGCAGAGAATGACCTTCAGTCCCAGGGTTCCCTTGACATTACCTGTGCTTAAGATTAATGGTAAAACTGACAGGACTGCTGATGTGCCTTGCTGTCTCAGGACCTTGGGATCAGCCACACAGCATCTGATTCAGAACGGTGAATTGCGTGATACGGTCGCTGTATTCCTGGCAGGGGCAAAAAGTTGTGGGAAACGATGGTGCCGCTCCTTTGAGAAACTGCACTGTTAATTCAGCTACTCTGTATTTTACAGTTTTAATGATTGACAGAGAAATAATGAACAAAATTCACTATCCTTGCCAAACTGTGTTAAAGGACGTGATTCATATCCATGAACCCAAATATATCTGGAGAAGTGCTTCTCCAGTGGCAAAGGCTTTCTGCAGGTTGTATGCAGACATGTCTAGCGTATCGATTCATCCCTGCCTTTTTATGGATTATCCCTGTTTTGGGAAGAAATAAAAAGTTGCTTATACTCTCAGTTTCTAGAGAGAGACAGATTCCTCCCTTGCTCTAGGCCTGCAAATGAAGTGAAACCAGTGAAGTTGCACAGGTGCAGTGGGGCAGAAGCTGACCTTCACTATCTAGTCATTTATATGGCCGAATGGTGCAGTTTGGTTCCATATGGCTTAACTTCTATTAAAAAGTTAATCATGTTAATGGTGTATTAACCTCCTCAAATGTGATATTTGAAGAATAATGAGAATTACCAGTGTAGTGTAAAACATATTGAGTCATAACCATGTGAAACGTTTATTATAGAGGATGAAAAAAGACATTTTTTTCCTAATGATTTTAAAGAAAAATCCTCTACAGATAATGAAAACAGATTTGGGGGTCTTTTTCCCCCTTAACTAAAGAAATTAGTATGTCTGTTCTTCATTAATCAAAGTTAAGGAAAATGATCCATTTTCATCTGCCAAGAAATTTATTTATAAACTTGTCTTTCATAAACATCTCAAATGTAATTTGAATAAGAGCTGACTACCTGGGAGTATTGGATGAATATAGCGAACAGGTACTGCTCTACTGGCTCAGGCTCACCATCCATCTAGTCTGTTCACTTACTTCTGAGAATGGCTGGTAAGAAGCTTGTTAAGAAAAGTGCAAGAGGTAACTCTTCCTCTCTTAACCGCCAGCAATTCAGGATTTATGTTGTGAATGTTGATGATTTTTATCTTTTTACAAAACCCATTTAGAAACAATTTTAGAATGACCCTAGAAATTATTGCTCATTCTTATTCTAGTCATTTGTGTTACTTACTTTTTTCCTCAAGTCAAGTATGAACAGAGATAAACCTTGTTAAAGCGTAACTTTGCCCCTTGTTAAACAAGATACAGTTATGTCTTTTTGTGCACGGATTTGGTTCTTCTTTCATTCACAATGCTATTCAGATGAATGTTGTGGGTAGCCTTGAAGATTTTGATTAATAAGGTTTATTCCATCCAAGTGACGTTACTGACTTTGTAATCTTTATTCATGCAGCTTAGCTGGGAGAAGCCATGGAGGCAGGGCTAGAGCACAGCTGTCACGCTGGCTTGCACTTAAGCCCGAACCGTTTGCTCACCTGCTCAAGCCTGCAGCTGGGTTCAGCATGCAGGAAAATCAAACGTTGGTACTACCCGAAGCTTTGATCAGCGTAGCACAGACATTTAAGGCAACGTCCAGTGTGGGCAACATGGGACAGCAATTTGTTCAGGCAAGCCTGGAAAAAGCAATATAGATTTAGCCAAAGTGAATTACACTGTCAGCAACGCTTGTCACTATACAGTACCAGCTACACATTCAAAGCAGATATAATTTTCATACCACATCTGTTAGGTACTCATGATACCATCATCTCTATTTTACTTGCCAGATCTGCTTTCTGAAGAAATCATAATCAGTAGTAGGATTAGGACAGTTCTGACCTTAGATGGGGACTTCGGAGTTTCTTAATTTGCTGTTCCCAGCATTCCCACAGAGCAGGGACATGTTAGTGTTAACTTGTTACTGCCTCCTCAAAAGACATGCCTCTTCAAGGAAGGGGTTAGTTTAACGACTGACTGTTAGATCCTTCTAAGAGAGCGCTTCAAGCCATTCTGAGCTGCAGGACATGCTTAAAAGGCATAGAGTTAACTTGGTTTGGATCTCAGATTAATGTCATGCCTCCACATGACAATTATTCACCAGTGTCACATGTACCCTGTAAAATGTCACCAAGTGTGATTAAACTGGGTTGCAATCTTCCCTATTTGCAAAGGCATAAATCTCTAATGCTGGAGTGCTGGTTTTGGTGGGTTGCCCTCAGGGACTGATGGCAACCCTGGCTCTTTTTTTGCATGCATATATAATCAACAGATGATCTCCCACTCAGTAACTAAATTAAAACTATATATAGTTGCTGTGTAGTGTTAGAGATCCTAGAGAAGTGAGTAAGATGTATTAACAAAAGGAAAGAACCATCTAGAATATTAGCTACATGATAAACAAGCCAAGCTGCTTCCATGACAGTGAGTATGCGGAGCTGCGAAAGAACCTGGTTGTACCAATCTGGGGCTTTTCTTAGGTGCCAGCAGGGTCTGAGTGGCACAAAAGACCAGTTAGTTTCAGCAATTTAGCCTATATGCAGTTTATGATATTATGATATATAGACAAATATGGACTAGAAACATTATAAATAGAAATGTCTATAGTATATTTAACTACATAACTACTATATGTAATAGATTTAGCTACATACAAACCTTAAAAATGAAAGTTCAGGAGGTCAACAGTGCAGTGTATGTGTAAGATAAAATGCAGGCATAAAATGTGATCTATGCAAGCTCGCTCTCTGCGCCAGATTTCTTTCTAATTGAAACTGACAATTCAAAAGCATTGAATAATGTAAAACTAAACAACACCGTGCAGGTAGAGTCAGTGTCATCATTCACTACAGGAGCAGTTTATTTAGCATATGCATCATTATGAAAAGAAAACCGTACTTTGCAATATATTTTGTTTTCTGTGTAGACCTCAGACATTTCAGCAATGTATCATATATTTAAATGGTGAGTTTCAAGCATAATAGATGTGGTTCTTACATCATTTTAAAATGTGAAACACAATACAATAACACTGAATATTTTGTAATAGAAAAAGAACGGAGTATCTTTTATTACAGATGAAGGTAATCAATTGTTACTGCTTACATTGTGTTACTACATCATTACTAGTTTCTGGATCTTTGAGACTTTCCTTCCACAGTTTGTTTCCCACTGTAGTAAGGCTTTGTATAGAGGAGTATATGCTAAGAGAAGGCAGGGTATTTGCTGGCTAATATCAGTGTAGTTGTTTTGTCCAGGGAAAGGATGGTAGAGTAGGTAATTATCTCAGAAAAATAGAGGAAATTATTATGGGGATTTTTGTTTTTAAACAAGAAAGGGTTTTAAATGCACTTCTAGCCATATTGAGGCCCTTTCTTCATCAACCATTTCTGTAGTTCTTAGGTTAATGCTAAGCCTGACTTTAGTAAATGAATGTGGTCTGTATTACTGGTTCCTGGTGAAAGTTCCCCAATTCTTTACCAAGAACAAAAAACCCACCTAGCAAAGCAGCCTTATATGTGGTAAGAGAGTTCCTTTTCTCAGGAACGTTTCCTTACTGAAAAACTATTGTACCTGTTATTTTTATTGCTTAAATGCAAATGAGAGCAAACTGTATTTTGCCAGTGCAAATACAAGTAATAAAAATGTGCATTAAGAGACTCAGTTCCTAATAAAATCTTTCAGCACAACACGTCATGCAGTTGAGCGACTTCTGTGAATTATTAATATGACAGGGGTTTGGGATCTGTATTGTTAAATATAGCAGTGCTTTTCCTTTCATATTTACTGATTCATCTGTTTAAAAAAGAAAAGAAGATGGAAACATCTGTGTGTAATATAATGACATTTGTGTGTGTTTTACTTAGGAACAGCGTACAGAATAAAGTAAAGGACTTAGAGTTGGTTTATTATCCTCTAGTTCCAGTTCAACTCAAGTCTGAATAGAACTTAATTAATTGTCACCTTAATTCTTCCCGATGGTACTGCTTTTGTTGTTCATGTGACCCAGGTGTTGCAAGTAGTCGATGATTGTGCAAAATAACACCTTTTGCATAAATTCTGAGGTCAATGCTGCACTGTGATAGTACTGATTGCATTAAAGACAGCCATAGCATACTCTGCCTGTTAGGCCAGTTTCTAGTAAAAAGTAAAGATCATTGGTGTTCAGTTAAAAATAAATGATTGCTTATTTCCTTTTCTCTGTTTTTAATGGACCCATATTATTTCTCCCTAATCTAAGACTTTAAATGAGTATTTCAAATAGAATAAAAATAGTTCTTGAACAGTGAGCTGGTCACAAATTTTCAATAATTTACTTCTAAACTTTTATCCAGTTAATGCAACCTCGTGTTCTCTTAACTTTGAGAGGTTTCAATTTATGATAGAACTTGGCACAAGGTCTTTGATAAATCTTTCCAGGGTTTTCAAATATATAGCTGTAAATCAGGCTCTGATTCATAAATGATTTCTGATAGAATTTATTTCTACATTGTGATATGATAAAAAGAAAAATTTAACTAATAAATTCAGTAATAATAATTAATTAGTAAAATTAAACAAATAGGCACAGTAGACTGGTAAATGCAGGGCAAAATTGGCTGCCAAGGTAGCACACAAGACTCTTGTGATGTTAATTTTGACACCCTGCTTGATTTGGTATCTTTTATTTCTGCATGCAGATCTATGATAGGGCAATAACCAGTACAAGGTGAAGTTAGATGTGTATTCTGTAGTCTTCTTTTGAAAGGAAGATTCAGGTCAAGTATATTCTCTTTAATCTGCAGTGAAGCTCAAAGCAGAATTCACATATGCAGTGTCTTTGAAATAGGTAGCTGTGAATTATTAGATGTCTTACAGAAATTCCTAGAACACCTGATGCTAAGAGTCAAGTAATGGTCATATGGATGGTGGTGCTTCTCATTGCTCGGGTGCAATGTGAGTATGATTTTGTGTGTGATGTGTGCACTTGTGCTTTTTTATATATGTTACACTCACAGAAGCTTGTGGATGACTGCTAGTGTATGTTTTCTGGTGTGTCTGTCTTCCTTCCAGTTGCTATGCTTGAAATGTGAATCTGGAAATATTAGTATGGCTATGTAGAAGTTTCAGCATTGGGAGATGGGACAGTAAGAGCTTGTATGTAGGGCACTGTATGTCTTTCAAGTCCCATATAATTCACAGACTGTTTTGGTCTATGTATGTCAGTGTTTGCTGAACAGAGAAGTGAGACTTGGTCTGTGGCTGGAGCGAAGCTTTCCTTATACCATGAGTATGAGAAGCAGTGTCCTTGCATTTCTGATCTTCCCCAGCGGTGGTGATAAGCTGCAGTTTTCTGAAAAATGGATTACTTGGGCATGGATTTTATTTCTGTGCTTCTGCTTGCAGTTCAGGAAAATGGGTCATATAGAGTAGAGGCTTTTTGTGACACTGTGTAAACGTTACAAAGGTGCTAGATTAAAAACAAATAAGTTGCATCTTTTAGCAGTAATGATATTGCAAATCAACCAATTATATTAAAACTTTAAGATGGACTACCTGCAAGAGTTTACACTATGTCCAAATGAAGGTTTCTAGTTGCTTAAACTTTGAACTGTCCAGAGTATGATTTATATGGAGTATAAATAAACAGTTGTTTGTTGTGTTGATCTTTCCCAGTTTTTCACTTAGTTTGAAATACTGAGAATGTTTCTTTTACTTTCTCATATCTTCAAATTCATTTCAAGATATTTTAAATTTGGGGTTTGGTTTGAAACTGCTTGTGGATGCAGTTATTGGCAGCAAATAGTCCGTTCTCCAGAGGAAGCTGTAGCCCGGGCTGCCCACCCTTCCTTCTCTGCTGCTGTTGGAGCTTGTTCCATTGCAGCAGGAGTATCAGCAGAGAGGAGACCAAAGTGGAAGAGGCACTGGTTAGCCCACCAACGTAAGAGTCCAGCTTCTTCAGAAAAGGCCAGCAAACTTGTCCTAGTTTTAGTCCTTTGCTATTTGTCCCTTGCTAGCAGAGAGGGAAACACCACACCTGCCTGCTCCTGAGAGCACAGGTTGCTGTGAGCAGTGCTGACTTCTGCAGGTGCAAAGTTGCCGTCTGTTATCAGGGTCCCATCGCTGCTCCGTGCAAACTGTTCAATGTGCACCAGAAGAAGCATTAATGTTTCGGTCAGTGTTGTAAAAATTTACATAGTAGTGACGCTTACTGTAATGCTTCTTCAAAACAACCTTTTTATAAGGCTTTTGTAATATTTACGCACAGTGGAAGGAAAGGGGGAAATACGAGCTATAAGTATATTGGAAAAATGTTTGACAGTTATCCTGGATGTACCTGGGAAATGGTAGTAATAGAAGTAATGTTAAATCTGAAAGCGGAAAGCTTTGATGCTTCTGCACTATAAATAATTACTAACAAAGATGATTGCCAGTGTAGAGAATTATTTGCAGAGGGATTCATTTCTAATTGTTAAATGTAAGTATATTTAGACAGAAAACGTTTTTTGTTCCTGAAAGCCAAGAAGTTGGTGTAAATTGGAGGAATTAGCGATTCGGACTCCATGGAGCAAATGTCAGCCTGGTTATTACAGATGAGACCTGAAAGATGTAGTTATATTGAGGTGAGCACAGGAAGCTATTCCTTTATTTTACATTTTAATGACTGAATTCAGTCATATGGCTGGCATATTATTGCTAGCAATTGAATTTACACAGTTTTCTTTAAAAAATTATCCAGTTTGTCAGAGTTTCCTTTCCTGAAATGTTGCAAATATTTCTAAGCTCTTCATGTCCCTCTTGCTAAGTCACCTCTGATCCAGAAATCTCCATTCATGGATTTGTTTGTGCATATAAGCATATACATTCATGGATCTTCATTGTCCAAGACAGTAATGCATCCAATAACTCCAAACACTTTTGAAATTTTAAGACTAAATAGAAAACCTTATCTGAATTTTTCCAAGATTTAAAATTTAAATTTCTATGTTAAAAATGCTTTTAACTTTAGAGCTACCACTAACCATTTTGACTGGCTTTAAATCTGATTTTTCTAATGTATTTATCTGTCGGCTACCATTTCTAAAATGTTGTTTCATTCTGCAGCTTGACAGACTTAGAATAATTTACGAGAGCATAGTACTTCGCAGTTTTACATTCTTTGAAAGATCTGTATCATAGGTTAATGGGGTCAGTACTTGAATTAACAAGTTGTTAACTGAGGATGCCTAAAATATATGCTCTATCACAATAATAGAATCCAAATAATTGAGCTTGAGGAGGAATAAAGGAGCTTATCAGAGTCTGCTTTCAAAACTGAACAATGTAAGTGCTCCTATTCTTTGCCTTTTGCAGTTTTGCAATGCAGTCCAGAAATTGTGACTCCAAAATTTGAGGTTTTATTGTATAAGTGAAACCCTGTAGGAGTTTGCAAGGCAAGATCTATTAGTTAAATAGTGCTAATATCTGCATGCAAAAGAAATAAAAGGTAGCTAGGTAAGATTTGACTACATTTGACAAAAAGAGATACCTAAACATTTTAACAAGGACTTGCCATCATGAGTGGAACCTGCTGCTAGAAGAAGTGCAACACAGTTCTAGCAAACTTGAGCACAGTTGTTTCACCTAAAAATAGAAACTCCACCAGTTTGCTCATCCTGGACAAGGAATTTGTGCTTTAGCTTTTGAGTGGTGGTTCTCATGCATTTATGTAAAGAGTCATTGTTTTTTCTGTTCCTTGTTCTGTGAGCAACCTTCTGCTGGAGCACAGGAAGATTTTCTTGTAAGTGTTTTAATTTTATTTTTCAAAAACTGCTTTTACTGATGGAAGGATGAACAGAGTTTATTGACAGAGTGCAATAGTAGCATGTGGGCAGAAACAGAGATGAGGCAAAGCACCTGTTCATCCTAATAACTCTTAAAAGCAATAACCCAACAGTTCCCTGAAGCTTTTATCCAATTCAGAATTGCCAGAGCTCCCCTTTTCAACTCTGGGGGTACCCAGATCATATCCATGGATGGGCCATTGCTTCTTTTGAAGCTAGCCGCTTTAAAAACTGTCCACTTTTGATGTCATGTTTTTGTAAAATAACTGATTGTTCTGAGGCCAGCTTGTTCCTGCAATTCTGTGAGGGAGTCTCAGTGAAGACATGTTCTGGCCTTCCCCTCTGTATGTTCTTTCTCTGTATAAAAAGAGAGGAGAAGAGAATGATTTCTAAAGTTTTATTAGCTTATGTTTCAGAGAGGAGAGACTTTCTGCATTGCAGACAAACTAAAAGCAGAAGTTAATATTAAAACAGAAGTGCTTTGGAAGTCCAGTAAATATGTGGATAAACACGCAGATTCTGTCTGTGCTTCATTTGCTGCTCCTTTTCCCGCTTGCAGTGTATCACGGTGGTGGTGAGTACGCCAGCCTCTCAATGCACCCCTGAATTGCTGCTGCTACCAGCCCTTTATGTGACAACATTGGAAACATAACAATCACATTTTTTTACCCTTAATACTACTTCTAAAGATTAAGTCTCTAATGAAGTTACAAAAAAACAGAGTTAAATAATGAGCTCTGTGCTGCCATGGTTGGTCTATTAGCAGCAACTAAGCCTACTAGGGTCTTCAGCTAATTTGAAGCTATCTAGGTCTGCCTGTACCCTATATAATCTTCCCAAATTTCTTTATTCTGTGACTGTTTCTAGTTGAGGTGAATTTCATCATACCAGTGTTTTTGGAAAGTCTCAGTTTACCATCATAAATACTCATGCCTATATCATATATTTATCACAATAAATGTGATATAAGACATGAGCTATAGTTTCTTTGTGTTTAATATGTTTTAACTCACAGATAGCTGGCATTTTGCGGAATCTGAATCTCAGATCCAGTAACATACCATACTTGAAGGAAAGGAAGAAGGATATGCTGATCAGTTCTTATAGTTCAAAATTTGGGCTGAATCTAAAGTACATCTGTTCTTCTAGATGTCTGACGTGGTCAAGACTGGAAATTATACAAGAAAGTATGGATATTTTGGGACTAAATATTTCACAAGAATAATTTACATTTTCCCCTGGTTTACACAGCCTTCTGCCCAGGCAACAGATACTTTCTTAAACCTAATGGTCTCCCTTGAAGTCCCCCTTCATGTGCTTCTGGTATGTGTCTTCATGCTGCTAAAGTTCCTTTGATCTCCTTTTGGCCACTTTCCAGACCATCTTTTAATTCCTTTTGTGAAATTTCCATACCAGCTTTAATTCCTGCCAGAAGGCAACTGTTACATCTCTGTTCAAGCAGGGCCCCAAAGCTTTAAATTCTCAACATGTCTCTCTCTGGAAGTAGTACTCCCTGCTCAGACTTTGGAGAAATCAGGAATATGTAGATCCGAGCAGTGCTGGGGAGAGAAATAAGGAGGCAGAAATATAGTCATTCCTTCCCTGACTACAGTTTTCCTCTTCCCATTTGCTGCTTGACTTGATTGTAGTGATACTTGGCTTTTATCTGCAGTACTTGCTACTTTTCAAGCTTGAGAAATCTTTATCAGAAAAAATGGAAACCCAGCCAAAACCATAACTCATTTGGCTCTCTTTGCCAAGTTCTTTCTGCTCTCTGTACTTATATAGCCATTGAAGCTTGTGAGTGCAAGACCTGGGATTGCCATTCTTTTACTGTCAGTAAAGGACACAGGTGTGACCCAAAATCATATTGGAGTGATTGATTAATCTGTGTATGACCCTCAGGTGCAAGGGGAGGGTCGTTCTGAAATTTCAAGAGTCCCTACTTCTGCACCGTTCTACTGAAAAGGAATTTCTGACTTTGGAAGGAGGCCTGGTGGGCTTCCTGGGTAAAGTCCTAGTTAAATAGGTTAGTATCAGCAGACTTGTCTGAAGAACGGGGTCAGGATTTTACCTTATTATCATACCGGAAAAGCTAGTGGTGTTTTCTTTTTTAAGTTTACCACTCTACTATGGAACTAGAAGTGACTGTATGAAGATCTTTTTTTTTAATTCAGTTTTATTTTTTCTACTGTAGTAGGTTTTTAAAAAACTGAAATGCACTACTTATTTTTGTTAGGACACTAAGATCCGCCTTTCCATCAAACAGCAACAATTTCTTCTTTAAAATCCTGACAGGTTGTTACAGCCTTTATGTAATTATGATTTAGTATCCAATGAAGTCTATTAAGAACCTGCCACTGGCTCCAGTGGGATTGGATCAGGGTGCATGGCTTTGCATAGCTTTATTCTATGTATGTATTGTAAGTCCCTAAAAATATATGTCTGTATATACAAACCACATATTTTGTTTGTGCTTTGAGAGTCCTGATTTTAAACTCTACACCTATTTTTTCTGATTACTTTGTACAGTAACCTTAGTTACTTTTGTCTTCAGTACTACATTATATATGTTGTGGAGATGTAGTATATAACCCCTGGTACTGCAAGAGGTTTTTTTGAAGAGTTTATCTGACTCAGTGCAAGAATGGATAAAGTAATAGCTTACCAAAAACCTTTCTGGGAATCTCAGTGTGCTGAATCTTCAGAGATTCAATACCATTAATGCTTTTGTTCTACGTAAAGGTGGAAATTTGGCCTAACTTTACTGTATTCAGAAATCTTAGATTATACAAAGCTTAGATTTTTCTACATACTGTCAGGAAACATAAGTACATTCTGCAGTTTCACAAGAAAAAAATCCTGGGAGCTGAAATTATGTGGGTTTGTTAAAGGTGTTAATTTTCTTAGGGTTTACTCCATTCCTGTTCACCAGCAAACTGTATGTTTAGCCTATCAAGAATTTTTATTCTTTAGGCAAAAGAACAGATTTTCCGTAGTTACTGTAACCATTTAGAATTATCATTTTGTTTCTTTGCCTAATGGATTAGGAAATCTACTTGGAAATTCTCATGTATGATATAATTTGTTAAATTTAGGGTACTATTAAAATTATCTTGTTGAATGCTGTGACCTTAATATTGTCTTTGCAAGTTTCCTTAGGAGCTTAATGTATTCAAATTTATAATAACAAATGGGTCCAAACCCATTTCTTTTTCTTTGACCTTTTTGCCTATGCTTTCTGTATGATTTACCCTTGCTGCATATTGTTTTTCTTTTAAATACTCTTATGTCTTTGCTTGAAGCAAAGCTACTGTCCAGATTTTCTCTTTGAGGTAATGTTGCTTCAGGCTACTTTTTAACTTTCTGAAATGCAAAGTAATTGTAGTTCCGGTTTTAACTGTATGTCTTTTTCTTCTTTTCAAGAATATACTGCCTGGACACTTTATCAGTTTGTTATTTAAAGGGTTGATAAATGTATCTAAGTTGTATTAATTCATGTTGCAATAGAATTCAAATTAATGCTAACCAGAAGATCTTTCAATGGATGAGTAGCACGAAAGGTATAATTAAATCTCTCTGAAAAAAATTACAGGATATTTCATGAATGTCAGTAACATGGTTTCGGCCCTTAAATAAATTTCCTTGTTACAGATATTTTTCAGGGTTATCTCTACTAGAACTATAAAAAATGTACATATCTTAACAAAACAGTAATTATTCCCCTTGATCTGCCCATTCAGATACTTCTGGGGTTGTGCTTGTTTGTTAGGTTCATATTGTCCCCCTAAATTATGCTTTTACAGCTTCCAAAAAGTTCATATTGTGGTAGTATCATAATGACACAGTGGTTTTTTTGAGCTATGTGCAGAACATTTAGGTAAATACTTAATCTTAAGCCGACGAGGAGTCTCCCTGTAGTTGGTGATTACTGTTAGCATTCCAGAGTGCTTTGGTTGAGGCATTACCTCAAAGATTAACCCACTATCAAGGAATAGACTATGGCTGAAGAATTAGCACAGTTGCATAGTTGGAACGAAAAATGCTGTGCCAAATGCAGAATTAGTCACTTAAAATCATAGAATCGTTTAGATTGGAAAAGACCTTTAAGATCATCAAGTCCAACCATTAACCTAGCACTGCCAAGTCCCTAAGCGCCATGTCTAGTTGTCTTTTAAATATCTCCAGAGGTGGTGACTCAACCACTTCCCTGGGCAGCCTGTTCCAATGCTTGATAACCCTTTCGGTGAAGAAATTTTTCCTAATATCCAATCTAAACCTCCCTTGGTGCAACTTGAGGCCATTTCCTCTCGTCCTATCACTTGTTACTTGGGAAAAGAGACTGACCCCCACATCCTCTCAGGTAGTTGTAGATAGCGATAAGGTCTTCCCTCAAGCCTCCTCTTCTCCAGGCTAAACAACCCCAGTTCCCTCAGCCGCTCCTCGCAAGATTTGCTCTCTAGACCCTTCACCATCTTCGTTGCTCTTCTTCCATTAGTCAGTCTTAAAATTTGTGGTTAACTTTATCATAACCTTTCAGTCACTTCTCGGAGTGTATCAACCTCTTGTGGTCAAATCCAGTAAGCTGTAGTGAAGAGATGAGTCACCTCTCTGAAGCACACTTCTCAGTGCAAATGTTGTGTCTTTACGCTTTGTTTGGGTTGTTAGTGACAAAGAATGGGGCACAGTGATCCAGCCCTTTGGAACAGGCGTTTGTTTGTTTAACTGTGTTCCTGTAGAATCTCACATTGTGTTGGACACTCAAAGCTTATTAGTTCATCTCTCTGAAAATACCATGGCAAACAAGCAATGAGTGGAGGATTAGCAAAGGGATTTTTTTCTACAGAACACCAGAGTTTCACATCTCATAAACTGGCATTTTGTAGAAGTATAGAAACGGTGTATGTGGGACAGGGCCTCTGCAAGTCTGTAGTCCAATGTCCCACTGGAAGCACGATCTTGCCAAAACTATAGATCAAGTCAGCTGTGGATTTGTATAGCTGAGTCTTGAAAACCTCCAAGAATGGAGATGCCACAACCCCTGTGGATAACCTTTCCAGTTCTGCACTACCCTCCTAGAGAAAAAGCCTTTCGAAGTAGCCAGTCTGAACCTCCCAAGCTGCCACTCAGTTGCTTTTGACCTTAAAACATCATGCACCACTACCAACAAGTGTTTGGCTCCATTGTCTCTGTAATCCCTGCCAAGTAGTTGTAAACTGCTATTAAATTGCCCTTAGCCTTCTCTTCACCAGGTTAAACAAGTCCAGCTCCCTCAGTCTCTGCAAATGTCCTAAGGATCTGACCAACTCGGTAAGTGCTTAGGACTTCACTGGATTTTGTCCAATTTCTCCACTTCAGCTGGGGGGGATGAGAAGCTGGACACAGTGTTCAAAGTGTAGCCTCATCAGTGATGAGCAGAGAGAGATTTCCTTCTTTCTACTGGCCACATTCTTCCTAGCGTTAGCCCAGCATGTGGTTTGCTGGTGTGAGCCCACTGTTGGCTCATATTCAGCCTAGCATCCAAGATGACCCCAGATCCTTCCCAGCCAGGCTGCTACGTTGCCAGCTGCTTTCCAGCCAGCTGTGTGGAGCTCTTCTGCCCCAAATGCAGAATTTTGCATTTCTCCTTGTTGAACTTCCTGAAGTTTCTCAGGGTCCACCTAGATTCTCACAGATGGCATTTTTTTGTGCTTTACAGCCATTTCTTGTCTCCCTTAGTTTGTAACTGAGAGGTGAAGCACTGAGTTTGTGTTGTTAGTTATATCACTATGGATGGTTTTGGATTGGCAATGTCTTGCTGTCCACAGTGCACAGTGAATATACACTAAGCTTGGATGGCACCGAAGTGAATTTTCTGTATATTTTTTCACAAATCAATGTAAGTTTTTGGCTACGTCCAGCTCACAAGATTTTTTAAAATATACCAAAGAGCTTTAGACATTTCTGCTTTATGAAAGACTCGTTGATTCTTTTCTTAGTGAGAAAGATGGCATTTTTATCTAATACCTCAAATAGCAACAGTGGGAATTGCATTTAGTGTGCAGTGGACTTGAAAGAAATCAATATTCTTTTTAGCTTGTGTAAAAAAGTCATAGGTTCTTAGCAAAGCTATAGCATATAGTATATTGAAACTCTCATTATTCCTTTTTCTGTGGAGACTATCCATTGAAGTTCAGGTACTAGCAACGTCATTTCTGGGTGCTGGAACATAAGTATGGGCTCCCTAGCAGTGACGGCTAACATGATTCAGCTGTAGGTACAAATTGTCAGGCTCATTTTTCTTCACCAGCTATATGTTGGTTGGGGAAACCCAGGTGGGACTACAATCCACAGAGGTGCTGTCCTCGCACACATGCGGGAACAGGAAAGGTTATGTTCAAGCACCACCTGAATATTGTCACTGGGTGAAGAATGGAGATGAGGAATCCACTGCTGTAGCCATAGATGCGTGGATTCATTCATCTAAAGGTCAACACAATGGACTTCTCACCATTTCTTTTTCTGGTCATTGAGACTGAAAGGTAGGTTTTCTTCATTTCTCAAAGGGAAGATGAACTGTAGAAAAAACTGTGATTTCCAAAGGACTCACAGGAAAATTTCTGGTGGATCTGAGAACTAAGTCCAGGAGCTATATTACAGTCCTTATGTACACAATGGATTCTACCCAAAATTTAAACAAGGAAGAAGAAGGGATATTCTAGCTTGGATATGGTGGCAGGATATGAGTTCATCCTAAAAATAGCATGTGCTTTCTGTCATGGAAGAGCTGTTTGAATTGGACCAATCTCTGGAACATATATCTTTTTCCTGTGGCAAAATTGTTTTCTTTTTTATTCCATGAACTACTCTCCCAGACAGTAAAAGTGATCCTACCTTTTAGAAATATCTCGTATGGTTAAAGTGCCTCTTGAAGTGCTTGGGATACATAGGTCAACATAGACTGTAGGGGAGGTTTAAGAACAATAGTTAACTTGTGGAGAGAAAATCAGGAGGATGTCAGCAAAGGAAAGGCTCTTTGAAGCATTTAATGCATAAGATGCTGTTTTTGAATGCTTCAGGCTTGTTTTTGAAATAAATGTAGGTTACCCTCAACGTGTGAAATGCTTGGCATTTGATGTTTTTGTAGATTACTAAAGCAAACAAACAAAAATCCACACTGACCTTTTCAGCTCTTGCTTTCAGTTGTAGGGTTTTTTTTTTTCCCCTCCCAGTTTTAGCTTTTACCAGTTTGCATTTGAGGGAGGGTAAATGCATTCACAGTTGTGGTTTTGGGTGAAACCTGTTTCCACTAATGCCAGTCCTTCCAAGGATTATTAGAAACTACCCCCAAACAATTCAAAGTGTTTGAGTTCCTTTCTCTGTCTGGAGAGAAAAGTATCAGTGATACTGTGCATTGTAATATCTAGATAATCTATGTATCATGGTCTTTTGGGGGCAGCTTTTTGGTGACTCTCAGGGGGATTTAGGCAGTATGTAAAACGGAAGGTCATCAGGGTTCCATGATGATTTTGGTTCTTTCTGATACTCTTAGTATTTGTCACATAAAGAAAGGGAGCAGATTTACTAAAATTACTGTTAGCACTTAGAATAATCACTGTCTTAGAAAGTGAACAGAACTTCTATCTATAGTGCTTAGGAAAGAATTAATCATTGTCCTATTTCTTTGAGCCAACCTGCTGTATCTTATTTTATATTTAAATACTGGGTTTATTAAATATGGTATTATGTATGTGACCAATTGTTATTATTTCTTTTGGAGATACCTCATCCAAATATCTTGGCCAAAGTCTGTTTATAACCATAGCCCATGGACAGCCATAATCATAGTCCAAGGTAGTAGATATTCAAAGAGACAAACTGTTTTGTTGCTTTGAAGTGGTTAGTACGTTGGAAACTGGGAACTTTGTGAAGAGAAAAGCAGTATACGGTGACAAATAAAAACATAAAAATAAAAATTACGAAAACGTCCTGTCTGGCATCTTTGTTCAGGAAGTGAGTGATGCAGAAGTCCGTTTTGCCCTAATAAGAAGTGAACAATTCTGTTTACCCCTACATTTACTCTTTAGCGTACACCTAGTTGAAAGATTGAGCTTAAGTAATTGATACAGTAAAAGTTGGGTTTGTTTGGGGTTTTTTTTCCCTAATGGAGTTCCTCTGCCATATTTTTATAATCATAATTTTCTTGGCTTGCTTTCCATGCTTTTCAGCAGTTCTGAATGCTATATAAACCTCACATGTATAGGCTTTGTCTTGTCTCTCAATTCACTTGCAATATTAACATTGCTGTTGACCAAAGTTAAGCAAATACAATGAAGGCTGATATGTTTCCAATTAATTATTGGAAATTGTTCCTGCCTGTGAACGTCAGTATTCAGTGCACACTCCTACCAGAATAAAATGGTTGGTCATTAGCTTCCAATTCTCTGTGTCTAAACTTGACATTACCTCCAACAAAAAACATTATGGTGCTCCTGAAAGATACACAGAGATCACTCTTGGAAGCAAACACCCTTTTTTTAGTAAGGCTTTAGAGAATTATTTTTGAAATTGTAAAACATTGCATTCATCACCACACTCAAAAGAATGATTTATTCATGTATTTCAGATAGAGGTTTTTTTGTCTCTTTCTCTCTAATGGGCTGCACTTTGGTATATACAAATCATTTGTATGTGTCACACTAAAAACTGGTGGCTGAAAACCATCGTCCTAGCTGGAAACCATGAGGATAGTGGAAAGTTTCCTTTTTTCCTTTAGAAGTTGTCTTTGTTAGGATTGATTCTTGTGGTAACCCTATTTAGATTAATGTGGAAGTAAAATAAAATGTCTCTATGGAATGGGTGGGACAGGAGAAGCAAAAGAACTGCTTCTCTGTTAGGTAATTCATATGGTAATGGTATAGGTAACTGGCAAGAGCAGCATCAACTCATGAACCAAAGAATCCAGCTTGCTGGCCGGGCAGACAAATGGAGCTCCACGGAAGATGTGAAAATAACCCAAATACTTTAGTAGAAAATGAGGGTTCTTCACCACACCCCCAAATGTACTCGCTTGAAGCAGGCATTGTCAAATTCATTTCTTTTTCCTTCACTTGTAATGTGGAAGGTGCTGACTGACAGCCCTGGAAATTAAGTCCTCTATTTCTCCACAGGACAGGTATAGCAAGGGCGGCAGCAATGCAAGCTTCCCCACATTGTCCTGCCAATGTTCCTCAACCCAGTTCTGAAGAGGTCACTTCTGGAGGTGAGTGGGTGGAAGAGTCTCTGTCCATGCAGTTATTGCTGCCAGGCAGTGGTTCTTGCAGGACAGACTGTTGGACGGAGACTGCCCCCTTGTCTTGAACGAACCACCAGTCTTTAACAGATAATCACTCTATGTATCGTAAAGCGGCGTGGGCTGGATTCATTGAGGTTGCATTATTCTGCTTGACTGCTGTCACATTTTGATATTTCTTTGTGGTTGGATGGCACCTTTGCATTTTTTTCTTTTTGCACTGTTTTGTTTTCAGAGACTTTGTCAATGCTTCATGTACACGTCTACGAAGTAGCATGCGAATAACTGAATGCAGTCTGGTTGTAAATGTGATACAGAAAAGCAGTTACTGGTGGCAGCCATGTGTGCAAGAGGAGCTTTAGAGCACTAGACCAGGAGGCATGCTTTGAAACGCACCAAAAATTGATAAGAAAGTGAATGTTGGTTTCCAGTATCTAAATGAACTATTAGGTTTCTGTTGTAAAGCCGTATCTTAACATTTTCTCTTTTCATAATTACTATGTAATTTAGATATTAACACCAATTAAGCTGGTAAACTAATGTTCTTTTTTAGATTATTTTACAATTAATGAAATCCTCCTATCTAAAGTTAGACATGCAACAATCTACACTATATGAAAGTAATGGGTATGTATTGTGGTTACAATAGATAGTTGTCATCTTAAACCAGAAGATATGTGATAAATTTTGTGAGAGGAATTAATATGACTGATGCAAGTTTTCAGAGCAAAAATAATGAGTGCTTACAAGTTTGGCAAATGAATTCTCATATGCATTCCTGGATTTATTTAAGTATTACGTAGTTCAAATACAGTGAGAAGTATTCTGTTTTCAGCCAAATTTACATCTCTTAAATATAGAAATACAATTGAGAAAATTGAAACAGAGGCTTAGCAAGGCTATTAGGTCATGGTGAATTACTTTTGTAGCTTCAGATGCTGTATGAGGGATTTGCAACGACTTGATTGTCATTTGTAGTTGAGGCCCATAAGTCTGTTCAACTCTGCTTCTATGGCTGTTTGTAAACAGGTGTGATAACAAGAGAACGTAGTACAGTTCAATAATTGTATAAATTTAGCATTATTCCTGACTGTTTCCACAAGATCTAGAATAAGAAGAGTTAATTTCCTAACCAGAATAGACTTCCTGAAGGGATTTCATGCCTTTTTTACTTTGAAGGATATGAATCAGAATAGTATTCATTCAATATACAGCTAAAACAGTTCCTGACTTCTTTTTTTTTTGTCAGGGTAGCAAGGGATACAAGATTTGGCTCATAATTAAAACGAGTGATAGACTCCTGTTGAGAAGTAATTTGGGACCGATCTGTGAGATCATTTTAAGTGAAGAACAATTTGAGGATCCTTGTCATGACAATATATGGCATTAGGTAGTATAATATTAGGCATATTTGCTAATAAGTCACCTTACTTAATGTTTGTATGGTGCCAATAAATCAGGTGGATCTGATTTTTCAGCTCTTTTGAATGCAGTGTGGATTCTTACTGTCGCTGACAATGCCGTAGAGAGGTCAAGAGTTGGCCTCCCACACACCTGTGTGAACTGAGTCCAGAATTTCAGCTCAAACCTACCTCTGTGCCATGTAAACCTTTGAAGATAATTATATACCTTATCACAATTAAACCTTTTTTATAATAGACTTTATTTTAAATTCAAGTACAAAAATACAGTTAAATCATTGTCAGTACAAACACAAAAGAATGGTCAGAGACCGTTTTCTTCACACTGTATTTTATTCATACCGCATTTATCTTTCTGTCTCTGCGTATGCTTTCTGTGAATTCTAATTAATACAGAGTCTGATTTTTCTGTATATTTACATTGAATAATGGTGATCTAAAGGAGCATACATGTAAAACAAGGTATTAGCCAGAACATCCTAGAGCAGGAAAATGCTCATAACCTTGATCCTGGAGTTCTAACTTGTGTAAGTAATTCTGTTGATTCCACTATGACTGGTCACAGGAGAAGAGGCTTCAGCATTAGGTTCATAGTTATAGATCCCTATCTTAAGAGCTTCAGTTTTATCACCCTTTCTTTACCTCCAGTGATATCCTAGTGAATGTATAGCCTCGCTGGTTATGTCCAAGGACTGGGAGCAGAGAAAAGTTAAACTAGTCCTTGGAGCGGGTATATAAATATCTTTCCTGAATTACAGTGAGTTGGTTTGAGGCTTCAGGCTCAATTCACAAACTCCTTTTTCTCACCAACCACTAGATAACAGCAGAGTTTAAGGGACAAATCCAGAATTTTAGGTCAAGTGTCAGAGGCAGAAGTTGCAAACAAGGAATAAGCAAGTCTTTAGGTTCACATTGAATAATGTGTGGGCCGTGCATGGTCACAGTTGGGAAAACCCCATGCTAAAATATTATTTGTTTATTTTTTGTCTGTCTATCTGTGAAGGTAATATAGATCTGCATTTGTATGTAGGTGGTCCAGAAGGGACTTTGCTTATTCCCAGTCTGCTGGAGGTATCTCTTGAAAAGCGCTTCCTTAGCAGGTTTGCAGCTTGGATGGAGTACATCAGGCCATGTGTGATGATCTGGAAGGAACTGTATAATGTTAGATTATTCAAAAGGAAGCACTTACTTGATGCCCTTAGAAATGTTTCATGTGTCAGCACTGGACTTCTAAAAATAAATGATTGAGATGCAGCAGAAGGAAATTCCTTCTAATCAAAACTTTATGTCACTGGCATCTGTAAGTAAAAGGGAGACTAAAGTACCAAAGCTATTGGAAATGAAAACTCATTGCTCGGATACCAGGCTGTGCAACTGATTTCGTAGATTTACCAGGTAGTTATCATAGGCTCCTAACATGTTACCATTTAGTATTATTGTGATTGTAGGAAGGAATTTATCACCTGTCTCTCCAGGTTTCCTGAAGGACTAAGTTTTTACCCTCCCTTCATCTCTAGGTTGGCAGTTTTAGTCCAGCCAAGTTCATTAGTGACCAGGATATCATTATCAATCAACAGTTGTATAACAGTGTATATGAAAAATGTTTGTTTATATATTTATTTAGTTCCTAGTAGTCTGCAGCATTACTATGGCATCTGTAAAGGTTCAGGTGGAACACATGGAACTCATTGCAGGATCATTGCCGATGCTGTGAACTGTTACAGGGCAGGAAATGCATTTTTCTATTTGCACACAGAAACCCAACCCTGCCTGATACTTTGGAGACTCCTGTAATGCAGATAATAAGGAAATATGTATTTATAGCAGTCTCCGTGCAAGGAACAAACAAGCAAATAGTCCATCAAATCCCACAACAACAATTTCACCCATTTAATTATTTTCTTTTGAGCGCCTAGGAAGTTGAGGCCCATTGAAATTGCTTTTGAGAGTGTCACCTTTAATCTTGTAGCAGAGTATTTGAACTCAGATGTTGAAAACAGTTGAACAATCAAAATACTGCAAACACAGGATGAGGTATGCAGACAAAAATGAAAAGGTGATACCGAATGTAAATCTTCTTTCAACGGCCTTATGAGAATGCCATCTGATTATCATCATCACAAATACAATACAAATGAGTTGAGCTTTCATAGAAGTCAAACTATCAGATCAGCCACGAAACCCCATGAAAAGTGTTTTTGTCATTCTTCTATTCCTAGGAAGACTAGTGAGAGCTAACAGCTCAAGAGTATCGAGGTTGATGGAGTCTAAATTTTCAGTAGAGTTTTTTCTGCTTTAGTATGCAGGTACAGCAAATCAAAAATTAACAGAATAAATACTGAGACCATAGAATTGTGAGATTTTCTGAGGCAAAGGGAAGGTTTGTTTGCTCTTAAATACTGTTTGCAGTTTCTTTCTTAGGCTTATCTACTCTACATTTGGAGTTGATAGAGAATTTCTCCTGCACTTTAATGGCTATTGTGCCAGGAAGCTGTGGATTTTTGTAGACCTTCTTTTGCTTGATGAAATGCTTTAGGCTCTTCTAGGGAGGTGAGGCAAATTAGGAAATGTATTCTTTTTTGAAATACTTAAGAATGTGCTTCAGGAAAAAGAAAACTTAAAATTTTTTAAAGGACAGTTGCATCTTAATAAGCACTTTAATAAAAATCAAGGGATTGATTAAAATTTATCTGTAATGAAAAAAATTCTAAGGAAATTGATCTGAACTTCCAGGCGAAAAAAATTTGAGATGTTAGCTGGAGTCTTAGGGCAAAGATGGCTGGAATTTAGATAGTTTCTGTAACATTGTCTGCCAGATCCTGTCTGTGGAGATATGTGTGGAGTGCTGAATGACATAGTGACATTTATATTGCTCTGTGGTTTGTCATAAGAAAAAAAGCTTATTTTTCTAATTAAGTAGAAGCGAATGATACAATGTATTCTGGCAATTTGTGACCAGGTTGGGAGAACAAGGTCCTGTTTGTTCTCAAGGATGGGAGCAATAGAGAGAAATTCTGAAATCAAAACATTCATTCAGGATAACAGGGGTTTTTTTGAAAACCCCAAGATATTTTTATTAGTAGTGTCTACACCAACATTGTAATTTTGTGAGGAAAGGAGTCTCGGAGCTAGCTTGCTTAATTTTGTAGGAGTGCTGGAGTGATGGCTGCCTATTTATGTCAGGGGGAGCATGATGGGACAGTATTCTGCAACCTCCAGAACTATGAAAAAACATTCAAAAGAATTCATGTAAGTGGAAAGGGAAGTTTAATTGTAAAGGGGTTTTTTGGTTGTGTTTTTTGGGGGGTTTTTTTGGGGGTGGGGAGTTGGGGTGGAGGGTGTTGGTTTTGTTTTTGTTTTAAATTGAGGCTTGGCTGTCCAGTTCTGAATGGTAGGGAATACTTTGAAGGTCTGTTTGGAAGAAATTGATTCAAGGTCATCTCCTGCCCCAGTCCTGCCCAGTGGCTGGTGGCTTGTGCTGTTCCTGATGGGACAGAGGACACTGAAAGACCTTTGGGGGCCCTATACCTTTGGGGTCCCTTTGCGGGGGGCTGCTGCTAGATTAATGCTGATGCATCTTCTTTCTCTTCCCCCCCCCCTCCCCCCCCGTCAGCTAAATGCTTGTGAGAAGAAGAGTGATGTTATGGCCTGTTTACTTCACCTGTCCTAGTTATACAGCTGACAGTGCAGTGAATATGCCAAGCGTACTGTGAACTTGGTACCTCTATCTTTGAACCTCATAGTAAATGTATCGGGATTTCTTGTTTGGAATAATCTCAGTTGCTGTGGGTGGTGCGAGTGTGTGTTTTCTTGTAGCTTGTAGAGGAATCTGACACAAGTTCAGAGCAGATCTCGTGCTGGCTTTGAGCTGAACTTCAGAGGAACACAAGGTAAAAGAAGCTGCAAGAGAAATTGAGTTGTGCCTTGCCTGCAAGTAATAAAATTTTTCAATCCACGGTGCTGCTGGTTTCACACTGATAGAGATTATTATTTTCTAGTATTTCCCTCATGATGGTATTTTTCTTCCTTAATATTTATACTATTTTGCATGCGCTAACTGTTAGCTTGGTTATATAGGGTCTGTCTACTGAAACTCTGCTTATAGATGAGGCTGTGTTGTGGCGATCTGTTCCACGCATTGACCCCAGCCATTGACTTCTTTTCACAGGAACAGGAATGAATAAAACGTTACTGTTTTAATGTTAGACACAGAAAAAGTCTTCTCTGTTTACAGGATCAGTTTTGTAGTATCAATGTGCAACAGAAACAGCTGAACTACTGTTTCAGGCAGCTAGCTGTAGAACTGCATGGAGATGGGAGTGAAGGAGTGATTGGTATCAACAAAAACCAAGCCACTGTAAAACAAAACCAAAACCTCTCCCATCCTGGAAAGATTTATAAACAATGCCAATGAGCAGATCTATTTCTCACCTGACTGGGGCTTACAGTTTAGGTTAGAATTTTTGTTGTAGAACAGGAGATCTTGTTTTGCATCGTCTGCACAGGGCGTGTGACCAGTTATGCTGTGCTTCATCTGGACAGCCATGTATGTCTTTTTCTTTCTTTCCGTGAGTCAAATAAATCTAAAATCTAAACTGAACATTTGTTGATGGGGAAAAAACACTGTTGTTGCTCACTTTTTTACAGGATCCAGTGTGTGCTAGAAGGCAGAGAGCACTGTGGTATGAAACCAAACATTTCTCTGAAGTCAGTATTACTAATTTCAGCTAAGTGAAGATTTCCATGGGCTGTGTCTAAGACTGAGTATAATCTAAATGTTAGATGTCACTTAAAAATATGTGATTGTCATGGTTTAACCCCAGCCCGCAACTAAGCCCCACACAGCCACTCGCTCATTCCTCCCCGGTGGGATGGGGGAGAGACTCG
>NW_009193196.1:69874-88016 GCF_000690835.1 Fulmarus glacialis
TCATTCCCAACGGCAGGCAGGTGTTCAGCCATTTCCAGGAAAGCAGGGCTCCATCACACATAATGCTAACTTGGGAAGACAAAACGCCATAACCCCAAACGTACCCCCCTTCCTTCTTCTTCCCCCAGTTTTGTATGCTGAGCATGATGTCATATGGTATGGAATACCCCTTTGGTCAGTTGGGGTCAGCCCGACTGTGTCCCCTCCCAACTCCTTGTGCACCCCCAGCCTGCTCGCTGGTGGGGTGGGGTTAGGAGCAGAGAAGGCCTTGACTCTGTGTAAGCACTGCTCAGCAGTAATGAAAACATCCCTGTGTTATCAACAGTTTTCAGCACAAATCCAAAACATAGCCCCATACTAGCTACTGTGAAGAAAATTAACTCTATCCCAGCCAAAACCAGCACAGTGATGAATAGTGGGATGGAGACAGAGATGAATAACGGGAAGGGGAAGGAAGATGAGACTGTAATAGTAAAACTATAGGGTGTACTTATTTAGAATCATCTTACCTCCTTGGCGAGTACCATCGAGGCAGAAAATCCTAATCATGCCTGGAGCATGCACAGCCATGCTTTCAGTAGAAATAGCAAAGGAAGAAGGGGAAAAAAAAAAAAGTCTTATGACTATTCTTGAGAAAGCATCATATACAGACAACTCTGGCGGTATGTACTGCATCAGCTCTGACCCAGAAAAGAACAGCTGTTGCCCTTCTATACAAGCTGATGCCTTCAAGGGTGCATTTTACAGAAAAACAAAATTGTGAGGGTAGGAATGGGTACATGTAACAGGACAGGCTAAGCCAATGAAGCTCTAACTTTGCAATATATATATATGTGTGTATATATATATGTAAAAAAAATGTATCTATGTATTTGCAATATATGCATTTTTTTGCTTTGCTCAAATTAGAATAAGGTCTTGCATTTAATTTTAAAATTTTTCTCTTTGATCTACCTCTTTCAAATCTGATTGAGGGAAACGGCATGTTCTGTTATTGAAACATAGGCTGCTCTGCCATGCATCTCCTATTTTGAATGCTTTAGGATTGTTATGGGTTTCTGTAGTAATAAGTTAAATAAATAGACCTGTAGCAGCAATTTTGAAGATACGAGCTTAGTGTGCACACATCCGTTGCGTATATTTGACACTTCCCCTCCCCCCTGCCTCCTTCCCCCTTCCTAATAAGCGTTTTGTAGACATATCTTTTTGGTATAGTTAACCTGCAGTGCTTGGTAATGTTGACCGTGGTTCTGTGACCGTAATCATAATATGCTGAATATAAAAGATAAATTATTTTATTTGTTCAGTTTTGTCCTCCTCCTCTTTTTATGGAGACTCCCTTTGTCTGTTCTGGTGAAGTACTTCTATATTGAGGACTCTATAGCAGGTAAAGTTGGCATACTAAAGTCTTAAATCTTGCTTGTGGTAGCTTCTACTATTTGAAGTTTTTGAGAATTGGGAAGGACTTGGGCAGTACCTGAGTGTGCATGTGAATGATTTTATTTATATATTTATTTTTTCCCCCTACTGTTCTTTCTGGCAGATGGTCCTTTAGGGACTTCTGCCAGCAAGTGCAAGTCAGGATAGCCTCTAGGAGTGACTGCACTGGTAAAGATATTGGGCAGCCTTTCCTCCTTGCTGAGCTCAGCAGAACCAGGCTGCCAGTGAATCTGATCTATCATTTTCAAAGTTACTTCATATTTTTCTCTCAGTAATCATGGTAGCTGCAGAGTGTTTAGCTCCCCATGAGAGTTGTCAAACATAATAAAATATGAAATTAAATGATTGTTACAAAATAAATGCCTGGAAGAGTGAGCTTCCAGTCTTAATGTTTCTCTGAAACAACAGAATTACCTTTTAAAATACAAGCTTTAACATAAAATTTCTGTTCAAAACAAATATTCCTTCTGAAACATAAACTCAAAAGAGTTTTGCAAGTTGGAATAATTTTCATGATGCCAGTAAATGCTGCTCTGTAGCACTACTCTCACTGCCATAATAGTTCTGTGTATAACCCAGATTTAACCAATGAATATCTATTTAATAATTAACGGTTTCTTTTTATGTAAAATAGTGGAATTTCATTTTGTGGATGAGAATTCCTCTTTTTATGTCAGATTCTGTTTTAATTTATATTTCTCATTCTTTTTTAGTTTGTTCCAAATCCTCCCCTGAACACTTGCCTCTGCCTGACCTCTAATACTGTGGATTAAAAAAAAAAGCAGAACTCCAGATGGTTCACTTCATAGAATGAGGGTGCCTTTATTTGAAAGGCATTTAAGTATGAAACCAGTCATGTGAGTTAAAAATCCAACAAATAAAATAAACAGTCTTAATCAGCAGTCCTTAAAAATTATGTATGCCATTTCAGACATCCGTGAATGGTAGCATGACATCGGATTTCAAAGACTTTTAAAGATGTCCCAAATTTCTCACAGGCTATCAAAGAGCTATCCGAGCTGTCTGAGTCTGACTAAATGTCTTAGAAGCCTGTGTTATGTTGGTGGGTATCCCATACTTTCTGATCTCTTTTCTAATTACTATAGTAGCATGCTGGTTTTCTGCAGCTATGCAGAAGTGGGGTTTGGTGTCTGATCATCAGTGAGTGGTTATAGAATACAGCAGAGATCAGTCTGTGTGTGCCCCTCATGGACCAAAGCAGGTATCTTTTAGTAATCTTTTGATGGATATCTTCCAAACTCCAGTAATCTGAATTCTGGGACTTTCTCTGTGCGCCACCAGGCTTGGAAGAAATGCTTGATAGAAAGAGATTATTTGACAAAAGTGCCGGTGAAAATACTACTCTTGCTCCCATTTTATGTGGTTGTAGTAATAACTACAAGGTATCAGAATTGACGGGTGACTAAAAAAAGTTTTTATGTGAAAGAAGTTTTGTACCAAGAAGATACCAACCATGACAATACAACAGGAAAAACCCTAGCCTCAAGAATAAAAATTTCCATTGACATTGGTAATGCAGAGATTTAATTGAATATGTTGTTCACCTCCCTGCCATAAATCATGATCAGATGCATATCTTTCTTGTTATTTATATGTATATTATTTATATACGTATATATATGTATATTTATATGTGGTAGCACTAAGAGTCACTAGGCACAGCTGGTTCTGTAAACACACAAGAAGGAGGTGGTGTCTGCCCAGAGGAATGTTAGTGTTAAGTATGAGACAAGAGACAATGTGAGGATATATTAAAACAGGGGGGAACATGAGGTCACGGTGACTGTGCTGGTCAGCACAAGAAGCAGCTGTAATATGAACCTGGCTGCCAAGTGTCTTTATTTGATGATAATCCATTTGTTGCAGTGCCCTGAGGAATATGGTTTGTTTTAGCTGAGCTCAGAGTTGAAGTTAGATTAAGCAGATCTTCCAAACTCTGAAAACATTCCTCACGTTGAAAATATTCTCACGTTGCCCTTAATCGCTATTTTCTGCAAATATCGATGCAATAATAATCATTAACACTATAATAACTGACTGAGCAACTGTACTCATACTCACGCTGTGGTGTAGCAGTCATCTTGGACACCCTGGGGCTCCAGCGATTACCCCAAAACTTAAGATAAGCTAGAGAACTTTGCTGGTTACCAGTGAACTACAAAAAACATTTCTTCTGGTCTCTGACATGCTGGTTCTCCCTTCACCCGTGCAGCCAAATATACAGAAACGCACCTGAGGGTTCAAAAATCTGCCACATAAATATACAGAAAGAGGGAATCCATGGCAGTCACCTTGTTTGGACAAACTTAGAGGACTTCAAGTCTATGAGAGAGTCCTAAGCAATTGTCGTGGTTTAACCTGGCAGGCAGCCAAATCCCACGCAGCCACTCACTCACCCTCCCCGCCCCCCCCGTGGGACGGGGAGAGAATCGGAAGGGTGAGAGTGAGAAAAACTCGTGAGTTGAGATAAAGACAGTTTAATAAAACAGAAAAGGGAGACCAATAATGATAATGATAAAATATACAAAATAGTTGAGGCACAATGCAATTGCTCACCACCCGCGCTGACCGATAACCAGGTAGCGATCGGTACTTCCTGGATCACGCCTACCATTCATATACTGAGCATGACATCACATGGTATGGAATACCTCATTAGCCAGCTGAGCTGGCTGTCCTGATTATGTTCCCTCCCCTCTTGTGTACCTAGCTCAGTCAGCAGGCATGGGAGCTGTCCTTGGACTAGGAGGGCACTTAGCAACAACTGAAAATATCAGTGTGTTATCAACATTCTCCTCATACTAAATCCAAAACACAGCACTAGCAAGAAATTTAACACTATCCCAGCCGAAACCAGGACAGCAATTTAATCTTAGTGTAAGTAGATTAGACATGGATGTTTTTTGTGTTTATTTAAAAGACATGTACTGTAAAAATTTGTAACTGTATTGTGTAGTTTGAATGTAGTGTAATAAATCTATAGGCCTTGTCATCAGGACCTGACATGCCTTAAGTGCTTTATCTGTCCATAAACGGCCCTTAGGTGAGGTGAAGGACTGGTGGTGCAGGGGTCAGGGGGGAGCAAAGTGCTTTCCAAAGTGGCTTTGCAGCAAAGATGTTAAGATACTTGCTTGTCCACTACCAGACTCCAGGCAGATTCAGTCTCTCTCTCTTTCTCTCTCTGATGGGATCCTATGCCATAACTGATTAATAATCTATCTTCAGAGATTTTTTATGACACTCTCATTTATTCCTAACTAAACCGGATTTGAATTGTCTTCAGCTGGTCTCAGCAACAGATGTCAGGTATCACTAAATAATGAACAGTCATGTATGAGAAAGGCAAGAATATTCTTGCCTATACTCTTTCTATAATCTTGGCCAAATTAATCTTTTACTCTCTGCAGGTTTTTCAAAATAGTTTTGTATCTTTACTATTAGTGAAATATTAGGATACAGATTATGTGTGAGTATTGCTGTGGAATTGAATACAATTATATTGGGAATGGGTCTTGCTCTGGTTACTTTTAATTCATTTTTCACCTATTATTAAATGTTAAAATAAAAAATAAGAGAATTACAAGTAGTGCCATAAATCAATATGTGTCCTGAACTGCAGAGCAAGTCATTTTTATAATAGGGCAAGCCCCTATATTTATAATGAATCAAGTTCATTATCTTTTGAGCTTCCTGATTAAAGTAATTAGTCATTTATGCTGATACAAACCCATCAGCGAATACATTGCTTTGTTTCACAAATATTGAATCTTAAATTGTTTTGTAAGGGTCATTGGTTATAATCAGCTGCACATTGTAATGTAAATTTGTTGTTTTGTTGGTGGGGAAGTAGTTTCCTCTAACCCAAATTAATACACCAAGCAACTCTCCTGCAGTTAGAACAAACTGCCTTTAGGACTGTAACGTGAAAACTAGTTTAAAATGCCAGATAGGACACAGCAGGTAGGGAGTCAGTATTAACTGATGCTTGGTGCTGAGGAGAGGGTCTCAAAGTTAGCAAGGGCTACTCCAGCCTGTGCGGATGACTGCCGCAGGAAGGCTTGCTGTGCGGGTTTCCCTGCTTCTGCAACTGCCACGCTAATACCTGCCCATTCCCACAAACAGCTGCGGGGAGGTCTGGTTAATGCCATTTGCAAAATCTGTGGAAATTTGGGAGCTGTGTATGCTTTTATATCTGTAAAATACTGCTATTACCCGAGGGGCTTTGGTTTGGAATGTAAGTTCGTCTCTCCAGCTAGGTGTAAAACACAGGTCATCACCAAGCTAAAATTCCTGCTCTTGCGCTATGGAACAGCATGTGTGAAATCAGACCTCCTGCTCTGCTTTAGCTGTTGGTAAGATTAGTCTGTTCTGGGGAAGGCTCAAGCACAGCTTATTTTTCAGTATGAAAACATTGTGTGCATCTGGAATGTGATAGTTTCTCGTCTATTGCCAGACATCAGTTCTGACTAATAAGTACTTGGGCATCATTTCCACAAAAGTCGCCCTTAGTCTGGAATAAATCCATACATTGAAGACAAAAGGCTTATTACTTATTTAAAGGCTTCCAGTAAGGAAGAAGTTAAAAGTAGTTGAAAATACATTAAATGGACTATGACCTATCACTGGCTCCTTCAACCTCATTCTTTTACCATACTTTCCCCTGTTCCACAGACTGTAAACGCAAAATGTTTCCCCCGTCTTTCAGTAGCTGGTTTGCAGTTACTGCGGATGCTGTAAAGAAAACAAAAATGGATTAAGCTGCTCTTCTGATCAATGTCCTTTCAGTGAAAACCATCACATTAATATAAAAAAAAAGAGGTTGATGTTACAGTAAGAGAAGTGTATGTTGTCTTTTCAAATTGTGTACACACAGTTAGCCATTATACTGACTGCTTGGTCAGGTATTCTGAGAATTGTTCCAAATTCTGTACCATACCAGGAGATACGATGTCTTTCTCCATCCTGTACAGGGAGCGTTGGCACCTGACATTAATGCCTGAAAGCTACAAGAGCACAAATATGTCTTTTTCTGATTTGGCTTCTGTGTAAAATTCCAATTCAAGGGTAATTATGAATCTCCAAATTATTTCATTTCATATTAGATTACGTCCTTTATTTAGGGTTAAAATAAGGGAAACCTTCCCATCGGTTACTTTGGTCACCTGCTGTGCAAACTAATAATGCCATGCTAATCTAAAAAGGAGTGTCAGTCACAGTCACATTTGAATTCCAGTGTAACAGGAAGGAGACAATTAAGAGAGGGAAATTAGCTGGACCAGTGCTATTCTGTACTACTCGATTTTAAAATCTACAGTTAATCAAAAACATCAAGAATGGAAGGTGTGTTTTTAAAGAGGTACAGATTTGTTTACAGGAATGTTCTGTGAATTATATTTGTAAAATATTAATAATGACAGATCACTATTGGTGCTTTTTTCTTTTCGTTTATACTCCTGTGAGAAATAAGTAATAACATATAGGGTGAGGATTTGAGAGATTCTGCTTAGAAAGAAGGGTAGTTGTGACTAAGTGCAGGTTAACACAGGAGCTCTGGCATTTTTTTCCCTGTTGATAGTGATGAAACACTGAGCAATTTCACAAGGAAGTTTAAATGTGCATTAGAGAAAGACTTTGCATATGCTAGGATGAAGGAAATAGATGTATTTCAGAGATTCTGTATTTCTAAACATTGTAGCATTGTCCATAGTAAAAAAACAGGCAGGCTACAAGAAGTCCTCTAAAAGGATGAACGTTGTTGTTTGAAAAGAAAATAGGTACTCGTGACTGTTCACCACCTGGGTATTAATGCAGCCAATTACTGTGTCCTGCCTTTCAAACATTATTATGTTAGAGCAAGAAAAGAGCCAATATTTTATTTTATATGACCTTTCTAATGCTATATATACACATATAGATTTGTGTTATTTGTCTCTTTGATTCACCAAATGTTTCTTATTTGTGGCTCAAGGCATTTATTTATTGCAAGGCTTCAAGCTGCAGTAAGCAAGGTCATAGATTAAGAATTGATTTCCACAGTTGCTCTAGCATACAAACTAAATTTCTCTTGGTTGATTATAAAAACTACAGCTGGGCATAAATTCAGCTTTTCAACATTGTCTTGAAAATTAATGTTAAAGCAAATGAGAAAAAATTCCAAGTATGTATTGCATGCTTAATTTAGGCCTTCAGCTAAAACCTAAGGAAAGCAAATTGTTTTTACACTGCAAGCTTCTAAGTTAAATGATGCTAGTACTGAGGGTTTTTTTAATTTCACTTGTTCTTTTTTTTGTTATTACTTTGTCTCCCTTATTTTTTTAAATCAGATTTTCTGTACAGTTTTTGGAAATCATGTTTTGATCAATATGTTGATTAGTTCCTTGGTTTTGCTATATGCTCCTAGAGTCATTGCTAATTACAATAAGAATGTGGGTTTCAAAATGGAATATAGTTTCTCTCCTTTGGAAATAGACAGTTCTACTAGAAATAGAAAAAAATCATCTGTTTTGTTAGCTTTGTCTCTAACGTGAAACACATCATCTTGTTAAACTGAAGGAATATTTAGACTGTAAACTGAAAATTCACTAAAATCAAGGAGGTATGTTTTGCGGGTGTTTTTAAGGTGTTCTTTGTGGGTTGTGGTGTTTGTTGTTTTTTTTTTTTTAAGGTGTGCTTTATGTTGGTAGTGATAGTAGAACTACACTGTGCACAGCAATCAATTTGTGTAAATGTCAAAGATGTATAACTCTTTGATGAATCTTTGCTGCAATACACAGATTCCTAATAACCATATAATAAATTTTAAGTTACAGAAATCAGCTTCTTAGACACATCTTTAAAGAAAATATTTCTGATATAATACCCTGCCCTCCGTTTTTGAATTAGTACGCCCAGAGCAGAAACTGTAATATGTAGTGTATGTTTTCAGATCATAATCAACATCATCAGGTGGCTTTACAAATATTAGCTTCGTCTCTACTGTTCCTGCACGTGTCAGAGTTACTGTTTCTGCCATTAGCAGAGGAACCAAATTGCAAAATTATTTTTCTAAGATAACAGAGAACATTGTGTTTGCTTGATGGGAATTCTTGGTTTGCAGTGCACAGTTCACACTGTACCTTATAGCACTGGCCCACAAGGAAGAGACTAGTGTGTCAAATGCTTTGTGGTACTCTGTTATACTAAAATAGAGGCTGAATTGCCAACCCTCTTGCACACTAGTGCATGAAATAACTTTCTTCACAGCGGTCACAATATGTATGTAAAGAAACACAATTGGAAAGCAAAGTGCTGTGTGTGATGAGATAATAAAAAAGTTTGGCAGGTAAAACAGGTATGGAGTTATTTGAAAATATAAACTTTGTTAAGAAAAAAAAAATGTGCAGAAATGAAGTACCTCAGACATAGAAATCAATCCTCTTTCCAATTCAGATGGATGTTTTGGAAGAATTACATTGTGAAATTCACCTGTTGGTACTGATTCTTATGCCCTCCCTGAATTGTATTTTGCAGGATTAGAATACATGGTCTCCTTTCATGGCTGTTCCCAGCAGGCCATTTTGTTGGCACTTGATCTTATTTTGCAAAATCTTGAGTTGGAGCTTATTTTGAGGTACTGAAAACTGAGGATTTTGTCAGTGTTTAAAATGCCCATGTCCGTAACAAACTTCCTTTTGACTTCCTTTAGATTTCCATATGGAGGTATCTCAAAAAAATGCAGCTTTGTGGTGAAATGAGGTGAATCTATTCAACTCAGACTTTCTCTGAATAATAAACCAGTCTCATTGAAAGCCTTGTTTGGAAGGAATTGTGCTTATCAAATCTGGTAGTCAGAAAGGCTTCTTGTTAGGGTATTACTTCAGGACTAACCCAAGCATGGTTATGCCTGACTGAATACAAGATTTCTGCCCATTTCCAAAATTTTGAAAAGCACTTAAATATGTATGAAGAATCTTGGACTGATTCATTAACTTTGAATAAATTCTTATGACAAATGAGGGAAATGAAGAGAAAGCAAAAATAACTAGGTGAGCAGGACTCCTTGTGTGAGGTTGGCTGCCTGCAGAGGCAAAGGACTAGTACAGCTGTATCACTGATAATTCATTGTAGAATTTTACCTGACGGTAAACTTGGAGGAACAGAACCTTTTCAGAAGTAGATCTGGCACCAGCTTCCTCTGTATTGATGTGGTAGTACAGATTTTCAGATTTTTTTCTTCCCCCCCCCACCGCCTTGCCCCAAGACAGGGGAACTAAATGGAAGAATTACCGACCAGTTTTATTCTGCTCCTATGATGAGGTTGGTATAAGAACATAATAGTGCTAGAAATCTGGTATTCTAATTTTGGATCCTCCTTGACATGACATGTTTTCCTAAAAGCTGCAAAGTCAGTCTCTGCAGTCACCTAATTCTCATGCCCAGTATGTTCTCCACGAGGAACCATTCTCCAGTGACAGCCCGTGCAAAACATTAAAAAATGGTGTTTCCAACAAACAGAACAGAAAAGGCTGGCGAGCAGGGAGAGGGAAGCAGTCTTGCCATTTGTGCCCTCTGCAATGTGCTCCAAAGAGAGAAAAGAATGGAGGGAGGTGAAGGGAGATGAACAATCTCTTGCATAAACTACCTGAAAAGACCTTCTGAGATTTATGGACAGGAGTTGGCAGTGTACATCTGGGGAAGGTCTGTCTAGCTGCAGCCTAGAAATCTGGGCTTACATAGGAATCTGTTGTGAAAAATGCTGTTTGAAGAAGTGCACCCACAACATGTATTTGGGACTGCTGGGGTCTTTGAGTTAGCAGAGAAGTGTGCTACTGTGGTGACTTTGGTGTTCCCTTTGCATTCTAATTCTGGCATGTTTGTTATCTCAGCACTTGATGCGAATTCTAGCAAACTCTATGATCTTTATGACTTTAATTGGAGAATTAAACTTGTAAAGTTCCCTGAAGGTTTAAAGTGTGTAAATATAAATATTCTTATCATACTTTGATTTTTGTGACACAATTTGTGCTTTTTCAGATGTTGTTATCATAATGGGTGTATGCTCCAGTGGTAGTATTCTGTTACTTTAGTGGGGATTAATTCCCCAAAATCCAGTATCTGCAGCCAGAGGGCTAACCAGATCATTTCAGGAAGATCAAGGATCCACAATCATTTACTTTGATTTGGCTTTCTCGGACTCAGGCAGGTCAAAAAGATCAGAGGTCACCAGTGTATCTGTGGCTGGGGATTCTTCCAGTTTGTGGGATTGGACGGCAAGCACAGGGATAGCATATGCAGCTTCTGTGCACCCACTGTACAGCGCTGGGGGTCAGGCACTGGTCTGAAGAAGGCAACTAACAACAGGAATTCATCTATTGCTCTCCTGTCTGCACATCTCCTTAGGAATATAACTCCTTAGCATGTGTTAAAACAACAGTGAGGCTTCTTTAACTGCTCTGAGGGGAGACAAATATTTAAATCATGCAAGTAGTATCTAGTTATGCATTCTTGATTTCATCTTACCTGCTGCCTTGCTCTGACATGGATGGTTCTGTAAACTACACTCAGGCAGAAGTTGTGAACAACTGGTCTTGCTGAGACTCTTCCCAAGCCTCCTTCCGTGTGCTGTTCCTTCAACACCAGGAACATCTTCCCCAATAACTGACAAAGACTTCCGATTACAAAACTTAAGCAAACACGTTCATTGCTTTTTTTTTTCCCTCATGATAGTATTTTCATCACGGACCAGATGCCAGCACCAAATGATGGTTTGGTCCCAGGAGGCTTTACTCTCCGGTGTGATGTTGGAAAATGGGACCTACTGTATGGTATTAGCAAGGGAAAGGATTTGGATGAGCAAGAAGCAAAGGCTGCCAAAAAATGAAACTATGTGACCAACGGAGTCCTGGTACTGTAGGTTTTGAAGGCTCTATAATTCAAAAAGTATCAAACTCATTAGTGCATCCTATCTGTTTTACAACAGCTTTAGTCATACCTCATTCTTCACTGCTTCTCTGCTGTGGAATTTTTCCTTTGTGATAAGGCTAACTTTAAACGTTTCAGGTTTTTCTCTCCCTAGTAGAAGGGGTAAACTCACAGCCAACACAGCCAAGCGTGAAGCAGTTCTGCACTAAGCATTCCACCTCCGTGGTTACCCCATTGCTGTGATTACATTTGAGCAGCTCTAGATTTCAGTACTGCTGCATCATTTTGCTTTCAATTTTTAATTAAAAAGTTTTCATAGCCAGGGAACAGAACAACAGGGGGTTTTGTATCCACCGCCAGCCCCTCCCCCCCAAAAAAAGGTTCAATGGTGAGTGAAATGCTATTAAAAGCAACACTTGTACAGATGCCAAGTGGGAAGAGACAGCAAGCATGTAATAAAGAACAATTAATTTGTTTCAGAAGGTATATATGTAAAATAATAAATGATTTAAAAACAAGTTTTCTTCTGTTTCTCTTCTTTTAATCTGTTTTCCATAAGAATAATAATAGTAATTTTCTAACTAGGCAACGAAGATTTTAAGTTCCACTTAATGCCCCAGTAACCTTGCACTGAAATGCTAGTATTTCACATTAGATATCTAATTTTAGTAATCAACCCTTATGCATTGAATGTCTTGAAATTTACTACTTTCTACACTTACAGGTTTTGATAAAGGCAGACTTCATTTAGTTCATTACTATAAGGCAAAATGAGGCACTTTATGGATTTTTCATACGGACACACATTTTTGTTTACAGATGGATGAACACATTAAGTTGTGTAACACCTGTGTCTAAGTAGATGTAGAAATAGGTGTTTATGCTGGGCACAGGTTATTTTTCCTCCAGATATGTAGGCATAAAGCCTGAATAAAAATGCAATGTTTAGTTTTTAGACATTGCGTAATGTCATTTGGTCAGCAGTTATACAAACACGGTTTCTGTATTACCGTGCAGGAGGACTGTAGCAATCACCATAAAAACCCAGGGTTGGCAATGAGAGTATCTGAGCAGAGTAAGAAGACCTTTTCAAAAGGAAACTTGCAAGAAAAGTTCTGTCATTTGAAAGCTTGTGGTTGACTTTCTCAAATTATGGTTATTTGCTCATCTGACCCATTTGTCCCGTAAAAATAGTACTAAATCCTGTGACATCTACAGTAGAGCTTTTTTGATCATGGGAATCCAATATTCATTGCTTGATGGCATTTGCTTTTATAAACAAGAACTACGATTGTTAATGTTCTTGTGAGTATCCTAAATCAGCATTTGGAACATACAGATTTCAGGTGTGAATATGCAGCCAGACCTTGACACTATAACCACTGTGTTCCAGTTATTTATTTGGTAAGTATTTTATATTTCTAAAATAAAATGTATGGATTTTTTTTTTTACCAAACTAAAATTTTTGCAATGGATACTTCATCACTAAAAATCAGAATTATCATGGGTCCTTTCTCAGTCTTCAGTCATTTGCAAATTGCAGTAGCACACCTTCTGAAAAACATGAATGCTGATTTAGAACACCACCTTGAATCACTGATGTAAGTTTAAGAAGAGGCATCAGCAGTGTAAGATGGCTATACTACAGTTTTCACTCCATGGAAAGTCTGCTCAGTGTTTTGCAGTGCCATGCATGCTCTGTTACATGGCATACACCTATACTGGCTCAACCAGCGGAAAATCGACACAAACATGCAGATGCTGAGAGAGATGCTTGAAGAAGTTGAAGAAGTAGAGGTCATCTGATGTGAAGCTTCTAGGTATGCCCTTCTTTTTATCAACAAAATGACATAGTACTTTAACTATTGATTTTCTTTTACTTGGTGTCTGAATACAGATTTGTTTATAATATTTATTGCTTTCTTCTTGATAGAAAGTTGAAGAAGGGAGTTGAACAAAGCATACAGGGCAGTACATGTTAATACAGAACTTTTTTCCCTTTTCCACCCTCTCAATAAAATGCACTGGCATGGAACAATTTGAATGCAATCTTGATGACATGGAAAAGCAAAAGAGAAGGCCACAGACTTGCAAATAAAACGTAATTGTTATTTGCTCATTTGAAACTGGCAAGGAGACAGCCAATACATTGCTCCATGACTAGCTCTAAGTTACTAATGGTACCTGAACTATGTTTTATATATCACATCATTCGTGTATTGATCATCATTCTCTCATCATGTTTTATGTTCTTGGCCTGTCCGAGTTCATTTGTGGCAGAGAGAAGCCTCTGTGTTCTTTTCGGTTGGCTTTTGGTTTCTGTTTTCCTTTGGTTTAAAAGTAATCAGACTGCAAATCTTACACGGGGGGATGAGTGGTGGAGCTCATCCTTGCTTTGCTGTCTGGATCATAAGCATCTGATACATGACAGCTCTCCGCTTGCTGCAAAACTACTCTAGTAACTCCATGCTGTTCTGATTGCTTTTTGTCTTTTTTTTGCCTCTCAAAGGCATGGATGTTTCCTGACTCATTAGTAGTTTTTTTTAATTCATTGAGAGTTATTTCTCTTTCATTCAAAAAGAGAAGGAGATAGTAAAAACTAGCTACAATGGAGTGGAGTAATAGAAAAACAACTAGCTATTCAGGCTCAGTTTAGGGAAAAGAGATTTTGCTCCCTTATTATCTTTCTCTTAAATAAGCCAAGAGGTGGGTTTGTTCTTCTGTCCACACCCATCTTTACACTTTTCTTCTTTACACTCATCTGCAAATCAAGTCCATTGCTAAACTGAGATGCTCTCTCTACCTAAACTTAAAGTGACCCTAAGAGTAGTCTTAAGAAAGCGAACCCACATGATCTGTGCGCTTTCAGTCTGTGTTGCTATTTGCAACCTGAATGTAATTTGGTTTCACAGTACCCACAGTGTGCGAGAGAAGAGCTAATCCTGTAGTATATTGCTCCATGTTGCTCCTAGTCCTGTCAGGCCATATGAATAAGCATGGCTCTGTCCTGAGGCTTCCCCCCCCTCAATATAGTCCTGCAATTTGGGCCGATGCAACCTCTTTATATGGGGTGGAGCGTTTGTACTGTGAGTGGCAGTTGAATTTACAAGTGAAAAGGAGCTCAGATATCCACTGAAAAGACTGTATTGATATAAGGAGCTGAGATATTGGATGTGGAACTAACTGACACACAGTTTTGAAAAGTTGGGGGCATAAGGGAGAAATTAAATGACCTCTCTGTTGTATAGCAGAAGTGGATCAATGGCTTTGTTTTTATGTTTTTCTTTGAAAGATCTCACCAGCTGGCTGCAGAGTGGGTGGATTCAGCTTCCTTCTGGAGCCTGAGCAAATCACTTGAGGAAGATCTTGCTTTCTGCTGCATCCTAAAGACAACATGGAAGGGGAGAGCATCTATGAGGTTGATTCTGGAGATGGACTTGGAGGTAAGGATGCCTATGACTTATTTTTGCTTTCATCCCAGATGGCGGGTTACAGGAAGCCCTTATGACAATGGACCTCGGAAGCCACAAAAAGCAATGTGATAAAGATGTCTACAGTTCATTGATTGTATTATGTGATTTTACAAGCAGTGAATAAAAATTTTTGAAAACAACTGTGTCCTAGAGGAAGTGGCACACCTAGAGACTGCACATTCTAAATGTTATTATTTAGAGTCTGAGATGTCCCAAAGATGATGCAAACCCTAAATACTTACAATAAAAGTAAAGGCATGTAGCCTTTTCTCTCTTTCTTTGTTTCTCCTTTTTCTGTCTCTCACCTGCTGAGTAACTATTGCACACACTATCTGTTTTGTTTGTATTTTTTAACTGAACTGCAGAAAACAGCATGAAATGGTACTGACTCTGTCTTCTATACTAGCAATCCATGTGTAGATGGAGACTTTTCGTTGACCTAAAATAAAGAGATCTTGTTTTTACTTAGCTACTAATTCTACAGGTGTCCTTGGGCAAATTAGCTAACTTCATTGCTGTGGTTTATCATCTTCATGATGGGGTGAACAGCTTCTCAGAGAAGGTAATACTACGTACTTCTACAGGGATGCTGTTCTTTGCATAAAATACAGAGGACCTTTGACAGAGTTTTTGGGTAGATCCATCTCGTTTAAATTCCTGGTTTAACACAGCTTCTTCTGAGATTAACTAATCAAACACCTTTATCTAGTTTGCAGAAAACCTTGAACTGCCTAGGTTAACTCACTTTTGAACTCAGAAGTCTAAATATTATGGGAAAGAATGAGGTTCTACATTAGAACGTTGTAATAACAAAGACTTGGTGTGCTGCACATCTAGTTGATGGTTTAGATGTTTTCCTGTGACTGGATTGTAACCAGGTAGATTGGTTTTTGTCTTGAGTATACTGTGCTTGTGCTAAGATGCCCCCTTTTGTGCTTAATACTTTTGTAATACTTTTCCTGGGCCCTATCTGTATCAGCAGTACTATGTACTAGGAGGAACAATTTCTACTGTCTTACCACTGAGTTTCCTTCTCATTAATGAGTTGCTTCCAGACACTCATCAGTTGGACTAACATGCAGATATATATCCTTAAACAGTTTACTTTTTTTTTAAAGACAAAAAAACCTGGTGGTTCAAGTTACTTTTAAAATTCCTAATAATACTGTCTATGAAATAATTATTTTGTCATAATGAATTTTATGACAAGAACAATATAAGTATTTATGCTCAAGTAGTGCCTTTCTGCTAGGTGAATGAAGGGTAATAGAGTAGCAGCATTCTCTTTGACTTTCTTAGCATTTGTGTTGCCCTTTCCCAAAGTTTTTAAAGCACCTGGAGCCATCGTTATGACCGTTACTGATTAGGTTACTTTTTCATTTCGTAACCTATCTCAAGCACTAGTTTTGTGGCCTTACCATTGTGTCCTTCAGTCACTGAATCTCTGCTGCGGTACTGCATCTTTGTTAGTTCTTTCATGCCACTTTGAGCATGGAAAAATTCTTTCAGAGCTGAGGTCAAAGACAATTTTTATCCCAGCCCTCCTTGAGTCTGACCCTTGTTGTTATAATAAGTTACTGTCCTTGATCTACATTTTTCTAATTTATATAGGCAAGAGTGAGTGTGTGTGTTTACGCAGAATGGGTAACCATATTTCTGGCTTGTCCTGCTCTCTTTCTTTTTGGATTCTGACTTAAGATCGTAAGCTCTTCAGAGCAAATTTACTATTTTTGGGAAATAGAATAAATAGTCATTGACATAAGTTGAATAGAATTACTGGTACCAGAACAAAATCTGATCATGTATGTGATAGGGCCATATTTACAGCAGCATGTCAGCATCTCCAACGTACATATACGTATGGTGCTTTTTTGGACAAAGCGTGCTTGCATGAGCAATACTAACCCCAGAGTACCATTTCACATTTTTCAGAAAACGGGTGATGTTCTCTCTGTGTGAAATGCTGGATAGCAGCTCAAGTAAAAAAAATTCCTTGCTTCATCCCTTAAAAACAAAACAAAGGTATATCAAAACAAACTCAACAAAAATTCCTATTCTGAAAGTGTGAGAAATGGGCAAGAGCTAGCTCTCTGTTATGATCAGCCCATCAAGCATTTCTATCTGATAAGCAAGGGAAGTGTTGGAAACTCCTGTGTTTTAAAATCAAGGGTGACTAAACTTTGAATGCAGCTTTGCTAAGTTTCTTGGATTCTCTTTGTCCTGCTTTTCCTACTTCTACCTGAGATACCAAAATGACAAATACATGCTGTTTATGGAGCCAAACTAGGGAATTTTGCACTGTTTTATAGAATGTGATTTAAATAAAAATGTGACTTTAAAATAAAGCAAATATTTTTTTGGAAGATAAAGGACATGCATACTTTCTGAGATGGATACATAGTTCTCAGTGGTGTATAACGAAGTCTGTATGCACCCTATGTATTATAAATACAGAAATACTTTGAGATATGTACATATCGAGCACAAACGTATGGTTACAATTAGGCTGATTTGATGTCTGAATTATGTTATATCAGACTTGAGACAAAAAGGAAACGTTCCCATTTTCAGCAACATGAGTAGAACATGTCAAGCAATTTACCAGTACGATGAAATCACCTCCAAAAAACAAAGTATGTTTTATTAATTTGAGGTCTGTGATCTCTGATGGAAGAGTTTCCTGTAACCATAAACTCCCTGTGAGACTGCATGAGTTTGAGGGTCAAAAGACCTTAAGAATTTTGTGGCCATTTCTTGTCAGATCCAAAAAAATAATATTAACAAAAATATTACCCCATAGTTCATTATTTCATTAATAGAAAATCAGGCTACTATTTTCAGATTCAGGAACCCAAAGTAAGGCTCTTCCCCTCATTTCAACTCCAGAAAAGTGTGGGTGGCTGTCCTGGTTTCACCTGGGATAGAGTTAATTTTCTTTCTAGTAGCTGGTATAGTGCTGTGTTTTGGATTTAGTATGAGAATAACATTGATAACACACTGATGTTCTAAGTTGCTAAGTAGTGCTTAGCCTAGTCAAGCACTTTTCAGCTTCTCATGCTCTGCCAGCAAGGAGGTGCACAAGAAACTGGGACAGGGTGCAGCCAGGACAGCTGACCCAAACTGGTCAATGGGGTATTCCATACCATATGACGTCATGCTCAGCATATAAGCTTGGGGGAGTTGGCCGGGGGGCAGCGATTGCTGCTCAGGGACTGGCTGGGCATCGGTTGGTGGGTGGTGAGCAATTGCATCGTGCATCACTTGCTTTTTATACTCTTTTATTATTATTATTGTTATTGTTGTTGTT
>NW_009193197.1:0-34779 GCF_000690835.1 Fulmarus glacialis
GCTGAGGACGGCCTCGGTGCTGGGCACCTGGCAGGCGTCCGCACGCTCAGCCATAGAAGCAGGTGATGTGTGATGGAGACTTCTTGTCAGCTTTATCAGGGGCAGTATGTTGTGCCAAGGCTGTGGCCCCAGAAGTAGAGGTGGTCCCCAGCGGGGTGGTGGGTGTTTCAGCCCACTTGGCGTTGGGGTGAGCAGCTTTACCTGCTGCTCCAAATTCCCTGCCACAGCTACCTGGAGCACAAAGTGCAACCGTGAATCAAGACTGCGTAAAAAAAAGAAAACTAAAGACCCTTCTTTTCTACACGTTTGCATACATACACTTTTCAGATTTCACTATTCACACAGAAAGCCGCCTTGGCAGAAAATAATGTTAATGTAATATACTAATACAATTAATTTGAATTTAATTCCCAGAGCATTAACTGTGCAGCTTTAATTTGATACTCTCGTTCATGGTACAGTCTTCAAACCAGTGATCGCGTATTTTTTCCCATGAAACTACTGCAGTGCACGGGCTAGGTAATGTTAAATTAATGAGCGTATACTTAATTGTTTCTTCTTTTTTTTCCTAGAATTCCAAGTACTCACCTTATGCTACATTAGTTATTTACATACATCTGTGCTGAAGGCTCCAAAGACAGAACTATTCATGTCTTCAGAGATTTTGCTATATCACTCAAAAATTTTATTAATTTTATAATCAAAACACCATAATAAAATAGAAAGCGGAGGCACTGAGGGAGTATTCAAAAGTGTCTGTTTATTTTGGGCACAGAATTTTTGGATGGTATTTTGATGGTAATATCAGATGCTAATACGATGATGCTGACTTCTTAGCACTGAGCATTTAAAACATTAAATAGGCTGTTGTGTTCCCTTCAGTTATATTTGCAATGTGCCTTTCAGAAGTTACTTATATCCATAGAAATTGTAGATTGTATTCAAATAATCTACCAGACACTTAAGATTGGTCTAAGTGTCTAAGGTGACGAGAGTTCAGACCATGTTACCCACATCCATCAGATTCTGACTGTCATTGGACAACAATAATCGAAAGTGGTATGCAATCTGCGCCCTGCTTCTCAAGTATTTAGGAAGGTTGGCCCAACAGCCCTTGATTATAGACTTTGAGTTCTGACACCAGGACTGCCATAAGTCTTCAAAAAAGGTGATGTCCATATGCCAACTTTTTTTTTTTAAGAGAAATCACTGTCACTCCAGATCTCAGTTACCCAAAATTTATGCTGTTCAGTAAATAGCTGCTCCCCATTTGCAAATGGGGAAGCAGTGAGTTCAAAAGAAGGACTGAAAACAGAAAGAAATGGAAGAAAAGACAGGACACAGAAAGAGGGTCACATGGATGTGTGCAGTAGGAAGATTAGAGGTGAGAAGCTTTGTTTTTTCCATATGTGTTCCAGTGTTTTGGAGGTCCAGTGTCTTCTGGAGGATGTAGACCTACCCTCCCCAATATGAGCTGGGTAAGAAAGGGATGGAGAAGTCACTATACCTCATCTTTTCTGTCTTTTTTTGTGAATTAAGGAGAGAGCGAGCCTATTTCAGTAATGGAACCCCTTGTGCTACTATTAATCTCTGAGGCTCCATTAACCTCAGATTGGGGTGGGCTGTTTTTTCGGATAGGAATATGGCTTTTAATTGAACTGGTCTTTTTATCACTTTGAAAACCCCTATCTGTTTTAAACCATCCACTTACAAATATTCTAACACGCGCTTTCTAAGGTGTGGCTAAAAAGGATCAACAGGAACAACTTACTGGGAAGCAAGACAAAGCCATATGCTTCAGGAGCCTACACTTCCAAGATAGTCTCTCTTATATTATTTGTATTAGTACAAATGCTTCAACATGACTGTGACAAAAACTGTCTCAGTATTCCCACTATCAGAACCTCTACACTATCCTAGCCACTTCTAAGTAATTTCTGTAATTAACCGTATAATAAGCTAAGTGACCTAATGAACATAGTGTGAACATAGTATTGCAAGCCACCCATGGTATCTGTCTCCCCACTCCCGCCCAAAAATGAGGACAAGGATAGTAACCGATTAGAAAAAGAATAAAATAAAATAGCCATTGGTATAGTGGATTACAGAGGTTTCTAACACAGACCTCTGCTCTATAGAAACAGGATATACCTATCGATCAAAACTGTCTGTTTTAAAAAAGACCTTTTTTCCTTCTCTCCATTTAGGAGCTAAGAATTCAATAGAAACTTTGCACTGGATCAAGAGAGGCATATCTTAATTAGTGTGCTAAAAAAATAACATTTCGTTAAAAAATCTCAGGCCACTCTTGCTGAATCCAGAAGGTGATTTCATTGGAACCTTGTTTGGAAACTTGTTGGTCTCCTCTTGAGCCTAATAAACTATGGACCTTTCACATTTTCAGTGTATGAAAAGAGCATTAAAACTACTGAGAATGTGAAAACCACTGGGAGCTTTTTGTTCCCTGAAAAGACTAAGAAATTTCTTTGACACAATGCAACTCTGTCAAAATCCTTACATTTATTTAGAATCAAAAATCTCCATTTTCAGGCACCTAAAGTCCTGATCCCAAGCAGGAAACAGCAATATGGACAGCTTTACTTCTTTTCTACGCAGATTTCTAACTGGAGTTCCATACAAATCAGAACTTTCATATGCCTGACTTTTTTCCTAGCTCACTAGATAAAGAAGACTTCACACAGCTGATGCAATAACTGGAATGTACTATACAACAAGTGACCTAGTGAATCTGCAACTGTGAAGTGTTTTCCTATGTATTTTGTACTCTGAGGCTGTCTGGAGTCTATGCTGATAGAACTAGCCTCATGGATACTATATACAGGCATAGCTGCTGTATCATGACATGTATGAATATGAACCTGGTAAGGAAGGCCTAAAGTGAAAAGGAAACATGCCTTCCTTCTTTCCTCAAGGAATGACAGAGGAAGGAGTATAAGCCTGGAAAAGAAGTGCAGTGCTGGAGAAGGGGAGATTAATGGAAAGGATTACATGAAATCTGCTTGGTTTACATTTGTTGTGTTACTGTTCTTGAGACTTAGCTCTGTTGAGTTAGTTCTGTTATAAAATTATAAAGAGAGTTTGTATTTGTAATAGTGTGTATATATCTGGCCCAAATAACTGTGTATTTGGGATGAGTGTCGCAACCTTCGAACATTTTTTGGTACTGGGATGCAAATGCGAGACACTGGGGCAACAAGGGTGGTACATTTTGCGTAGAAGTCTTCTTAAGGTTTAAGAGAGAAAAAAAGTGACCTATGCATTTCTTGTGAACTTAAACTTTCCTGCAAGGTGGGTTAAACAAGAGTCTTTAAAAGCCTTCTGTGAGCTGGAGACTATGCTCTTTCTCATTATTACATGAGCCCTTCTAAGAGGTGATACAATAACCAGTGAGCAGAGCTGTGGGAGTTGGCTAGAGTGGTTATCAGAGCAAAAAAAGCACCGTGAGGCTCAGATAGCAGAGACAGGATGAGTGCAGGAGCAGGCAATAGAGTGAGGGTGCCTAAAACAATAGCAAATGAAAACAGGTAAGGGAGCAAGCAGCTGCCCAATGTGTGGCTCTGAAGACAAGCAGTACAGCGAAGCTTGACTACGGAGAGTGAAATGAGGAGCAGCTAACATGAACATGACAAACCAACAGATCAGATTAGCTCAAATCAGACCTTCCAATCCAGAAACACTTAAAAGTGTTTATAACACTTTATAAAAAACTTTAAAGAGTGAGTGAAGATTATTGCATGAGGGGAAAACAGTAGCCTAACAGTTCCCAAAAAAGTGAACTGTTTGAAAGTGTTTTAGTAACACTTTAAGAATTAGTTAGTCTTATCTTGTGTACCTATTTTGTTAGCTTTTTTTTTTTCTTGTAATAAGAATATTCTTTGTGTGCCATTTAATTTGTATTCATGAGAGAGGAAAATCAGCTCTCTCAGAACTAGAAAGTTTAATATAATTATCCAAAGGCTTATAGGTGGAACTCAAGCCAGTGTTTTTTTCTTTTTAAGTAATCCCCTTAAATTTAAACCTGACCTTTGTTACAGCCAATCAAGTCCTGACAGAAGAGTTATACGAGTTAGGCAGCCAAATCCAGTCGTATTAAAAAAAAAAAAGTTACTGCTGTGGTTGTCAGGTATCGTCTGGTACTTCTTTGAGTCACTATTAGTTTTATTTAGGGTATTTTTGTTGGACTTGCTTTTTAATTGGAAAAAAATTTCCACAACCCCCTAACATTTTCTGCAGGAGTACAGCATTGCATCCTCTAAAACTACACACACATTCAGCAGTGTGGTTTTGGTTTTTATCAAGCCCATTACTGGAACGTTTAGTTACGATAGCAGCCTCGCCCAATGAAAGAAATGTCACATGAGGCTTATGTGCTACAGCTTCATGGAAAAAGGAATTGCATTTGTTAAGTACAATTTAATATTGAACTGACCTGAAACAAAGCAGTTTGGTCATTTTATTAAGCTATGATGAAACATCTTAGCTCTGGGAATGCCTATGTGTTTCCTTAAAACTAATGATGCTAAAATATTTTGACATTTCTTAATTAAAATTTCAAGGATATGAAAAAAGGTAAATCTCATTGTGATTTGGGATCAAAATTAATAATGTGTCAGAACTTTCTGCAAGAAATTCAGGGTTCTGTTCTAATTCCTATATCTGAAATTTGTAGAGGTAATAGGCTTGGAAAGTGATCCATGTTAGTATAATCCTATTCTTTAGGAGATGGGTGTGGTGTGTAGGTTATTATACAGACAAAGTGTCAAAGGCAGTAGCAAGGGCTACTTCCAAGAGAAAGATTACAAACTTCTGGACAAACACAGTTTCTTAAGGACAATCTTTTACTAGTTTTATATGGTCGTTTAACAGTCACAGGTCAGAAGTTGCAAACTTTAATGTTGAAAGATGGATTTACTCCTACAATCAAATGGAATGATATCTTCTTTTCTGGCTTTCAGCCGTCAGCCTTCAGAGAGCTCTTTTTCATTCATGCCCCATTGAACTCTCTCTAACCAATGAGCCACATCACATCCAAGTCAGGTCTGAAGGGTGGTGTACTGAGTTATATTTTTTCTTTCTCCTATTAAAGATGAAGCGTGCAAAACAAAACTTAAAAAGTTGCTGGGAGATGCTGCCTACCAGAGAGGCAAGTTGCCATTAATCAATTGCTGTCATTAATAGGACTATCACCTCTCATAGATGTGCTTTTCAAGATATTGAGGCTCTTGGGGTTTGGCATCCTAATGCATGCCATTACAAAAAATCTGCTCATAGCATATGGTTGACAGTAATGTAGCAGTTGCTGATTCCTGTTCTGGCCTTTGTTTACTCTGAATAAAGAAGGTAAAATTACCTAGCTACCTGCCAGCCATCCAAGCTTACCAGTTTATGAAGTGAACTATTGCATTCCTTCTTTTTTGTTTGTTTTTTTTTTTTCCTAAATAAGAGAAAATGCCTTCTTAAATTGAAACCACACTAACAATTTTTTCATAATCTTTTCTTCCTGAACAAGGCACTGATCCTTTCCTTGGGAATACAGCTATAGTACATGTAACAAAACATGCTGTGTTCGCTGTTGCACATAACTTTTATTAGCTTGCTTTATACCCTTTTGCAATATCAAAGATAAGTGCTATGAAACGAGATTGACTACAAAACCTCATACTGTCTTCACTTTAGTATTTTTCATTACATTTAATTTTAGTAAACTTCTTATTTATGTATACAGTTCAAGTGATGTAAATTTTTTTTACCATTGTCCTATTTCACTGACTTCAACTAAGATTCCAAGAAATATTACACAAAAAATTGCTAGATGGAACTGAACAACAAAATAATTTACATCTACACCAACACACCATACATTTAAATTTCTTTTGGTTTGCAAACTTTCCTTTTGCTTTGTTCATAAATTAATTTCATATTATTATGATGAATGCATTGCATGTTATCTTGGATAAACAGACTTACATACAGAATAGAATAATCCATATATTCAGGAAAACTAAAACAGCAATCTAAGCATAACCAAGAATATTCTTGGTACATATTATATTTAAAGATATAAATATATACGTAGATGTATATAAGTGTATATCAGCAATGGGGGTGCTTATATTTGAGAGCAGGACCAAAGCTCAGATTGCTTTACTGATTTGTCTATTTTTGCACCCATATTGATAGAACACAAGTAGTTAATGGTTAGGCATCCTGACCCTTGTTAACAACTCTCAGGCTGTTACAGTACAGCTGTAGGATAGGGAGTATAAGGGGTATAAGCAACAGGGGTGACATTTAGACTTTCTGGGATTGTTCAAACCGTCAGGGACTAAGAAACACTGTGCAAGTATTTCTTGGGACTCCAAAGAAACATTTTATAAAGAAATGGAGGAGGCTGGAAAAAAAGTGACAGGCAGGTAAATAACACATAGTGCTGGTAAGTTAGTACATGCAATAAAAATTTGTAAGAAGACAGAGCTTTTATCTATCGAGAAAGTATCAATGCAGCGTGCTTCTCTCTTTCTCTGTGCATATGTGCACTTAAAGACTAAATTAGGAAAAGAATTTATTATTATGAATAAATGTATAATCAGATCTTTGTCTTCATAATTGTATTTTGGGTGGATTCGGATTTGGATTTGTTTCTTATCCTTGTTACAAACCTTGTTTGATTTGGTTGTTTGACATGGTTTTGGCTAATGTTATTCTAAAACTTACTTTATCTGTAAGCAGTGGTGTATCATCTATAATATCATAGAAATATTTTTAACCTTGAAGAAAAGTTACAGACATACATCAACAATATTGGATTGTGAAAAACTTGAGTTAGGAAAGTGAAAACCGAAACATTTAGAAAAAATGTTTCAGTTCCCCAATCAACAGCAAAATCATTTGCAAATAATGAATGTGGTTTTTAACCACTCTATAATAACTGCAAATTCATACAATTTTCCAATTAATTTAAAACTTACATTTTATTTTGTCTTTAAGAAGATTGTATATTCAATAGCTTAAATAGGTTAGAATGATGGTGAAGCTGTATACTTGATTTGTGGATCAGCTGTCCGGTTCTTGCTCATGAACATCTGGGCTAAAAAGCTTTTTGAAATTTTCCATTGTTGGCAAATAGTAGCAAAATAAACTTAAAAACTCTGCCAATGGTTACCTGTAATTCTTAAAAGAGTGCCACCATAACCCATTCCCCTCTCAACAACTATGCTATTTTGTATGAAAACTCAAAGTTTGGCATTTGATTATGAAAAAGAATGTGAAATTGCTCATGCATTTTAATACCTCACTCCAGAATCAAGACCAAAGTAAATGGTTGATATGAATCATAGAATATCCTGAGTTGGAAGGGACCCATGAGGATCATTGAGTCCAACTCCTGACTCTACACAGAGCAACCTAAAAGTTAAACCATGTATCTAAGAGCATTGTCCAAATGCTTCTCGAACACCGACAGGCATGAATGAATGTCAAAGTGATTCCTGCCAGGGATATAGGGTGGATTCATGTCACTTAATTCTGTTTGAGTTAAATTTTTCTAAACTAATCAAAGATAACAGTTATTTTAGATAACTTTTTGGGGGGATCAGATGAATGACTCTTTGAGAGCACTTATTTTCGTTGACAATATAGGCAGCTTATTTCAGAGTAGACATCAAACTGTTGGTTGGTAGAAGTTGGGACAAATCAACACCATTTGTGGAAATAAATTCTATATAATCTAACACTTTGGGTGAATGAATGGAAAGTGGTCTGCATTTTGAAGTACAGTCACTACAGTTACTTCCCTGAGAAGCCCGAACCTCGCATTTCCTAATGGTTGCCCAAAATAGGAGCGTTCTCTTGCCACACAAAGTCTGGCTTTTGATTTTTGGAGATACAATGGTAAATATATAGTTGGTATAGCACCTATGAGGAAGATAAGAATATATTGAGGGACAGAGTGCACAAAAATTCTAAAAATTCATAGTATTGAAAAATTATGGTCCCAGTTCCAATCATTGTCTTGATAACTGTCATGGTGGATGCTAATTTAGCATGGTGCAGCATGCCAAGATCACAGGTCATTTTTTACTATGTCTTGAGGATCATCAAAATTCAAGACATGTAAAATACTTACTAGTCTTAGGTATAAGTATTTCATTAACAAATGAAAAGAGGAGTTTGAAAAAATCCGAAGTCAAGCAGCACAGGTGGTTATTTCAGTAACAATCTCTTTTACGTGTCCCCCTGTGGAAAGGTTTAAATAAAAATGACACCTTTGAGAATGCTAATTATTTCTTCTCTAGGAAGGTTAAGACAAATGTACATCATTTCTGCATCAATAATGAGTCTTTTTATTGCACAGAATAAGGTTTGATCTGTTCCAATAATAATTGTAACTTTTCATGGAAGAACAAATTAATGTTTGATTAGTCAAAAGAATATAATTCAAGGACTATTGAATATTGTTTAGTTTATTGTGGACAGTCAAAACAATTTTTAGTCGGTAAAGGTGACAAAAATATCAGATGAAACTGAGAATAAGTGTTTAGAGTCTTTAAATAAGACATTACAGAGTTAGTCAGCTGCAATAGCAACATTTCAGTTATAAATAATCTCTTAAGGAATTATATTAAGAGAGAATTAATGTGCATTCATCTAAGCATACTCGTAGGTGAACGCTGATAGCACACAATTTTAATTGCCCCTTTTTAGTACTCATCACTTTCAGGCTTTTTTGTGTGAGTATAAAAGGTGCAATTTTCTCTAGAGAGTGTGTGATGAATGAAAATATGATAAAGGGCCCTAGACTCAGTTTGTGAGAGATGGCTAGACCATGGATGGATAGGCAATGTATGAACTTCTTTAAGATCCTAGAAAAAAACCCCAAAGTTCTTCAAAGAGGAAGCAGGATTCTGCTCTATAAGAAAATCCTCTGTGCTGTTTATTGTTTTAACCAAGACAATAAGTTTAGTTAAAACAGTAAGTGCTAGCTTTCAATAGCTCTCCCTATGATCTAGAAAAATCAAATGGTTCTAGCAAGGCAAAACCAAAACATGGTAACTTAAAGTGTATCTCTCCGGCATAACAAAAACAGACACACATATTGAAGCTTTTTGCAAAAGACATTTTCAGAGAAAAAGGATTTTGTAAGTTTAAATATCTTAAATATTTTACTTAATAAAGTAAGCAACAACATAAATATATAAATTATGATATTATAATTTTCTTAATGACTTCTTTTGCATCCCTATGGATATTTATTCCTCACAGAAAGCAATTCTAACTTACTGTGGATAGAAAATGACACTGAATTTCCTAGGCTTCTAACTATTATTACTTTTAATACTATTGTTCCTGAAAGATCACATATTTCAAACTACTGGTATGTCTCCTACTTTGTATTTAATATGGGAGAGATTTTTGCTGATACCTATTTATTTCCTAAAAAACTCATCAATTCCACTGGAGACAGGCCTTAGTCACCCTCTTGAAAGTCTTCAGGAAAGAATCTCCAAATGGGAAGACTAGTAGATTATACTGTTGGGATGGCAGCTCAGTTTACAGGCTATGAATGTCTGGAGACATTTTTATAATTCTGAAATTATTTCAGCATTCTCTGAATGCTGCAAGCTATTTAATACTCATACTAAGAAAAATAGTTTTTCTCCACTGAACAAGTCTTTCAAGCTACCAAAAGGCAGTCTTCTCCCCTACATATAGAGAAATTTTTAACATTTCATTTACATGTATTTTAAAGCTTACCTATATGGCTGTGTTAGAAGGAAGAAAGGGAATATGGTATCAGAAGCTTTGTGGGCAGTGAGAAGAATTTCCCTTCATTCTGCTTCCCCTGCTAGTCTGTGAAGGCATGAGACTGATGGACAACTTTTTCACTACATCCTTCTGTTTCCCTAATATGGGTTGGGATGATATCTTAAAGAATAAAAGTGATAGTACCCGTAAGAACTGCTAACCTGCATCTTGTGAACTTCATAAGATTAATCAGTACTGCCCTCCCTAACATGAGGACTAACATGCCTCCATAAGCTGTGTATATTGAGAGCTTCAAGAACCACTATTGCCAGTCATAGATCGTCTCTCTCACAGTTAGCTGGTAAAGACAACCTCTCACCTCACCCTCTCCCCATCCAGCTTTAATATACTCTCTGACCTCTTACAGAAAATTGAAAACCATCCATCTCGAACAGCTTATTATAAACATCACACACATATCCTACATAATGATTCAGCTGTTACCTGTGGTGCTGTGACCCGATACCCGATGCTGTTATGGTAAGACTATCGCCAAAGCAGAGTTCAAATGCTTGCATGATTAAGCAAAGTCTGCCAGATGTGATATTTAATAGGTTCTCAGTTTTGTGAGCTTCGTTACGGCTGCTGCCACTGATCGAATTGGCTTCACAACATGGGAGGAAATCCTTGTCCTTTTGAAGCTTCATTCTGCATCCTCTTGCATTTTTTAAAAAATATCATTTACATTAATTTATTAAACTTGGGTACCATGTTCTAATAACAGTAAACGAAAGCCGAAACGTAAGAACAAATTTAGAGAGCAGTTACAGGATAGAAAAACAGCAATTACATGTGACCTAGGGGTTATGTTAGTAACTCATATAATATGACCTCTCATTGCCATGCAGTAGCCATGTGGTGGTTCTCTAACACAATTCTATCCCAGCCAAAACCAGGACACATGCTTAAGCAAACAGATATAAAATTGAATTAGGAGAGTATTACTGCTTTTCTATAGCAACTAGCAAGATCAAAATTGGAACATTATATCTACATATAGTACCTACACCTTGTGAAATGCAGTTAAAACCAGAATAATGTATAAAGGCTAATTATTCATGAGATTATTGTGAGCTCTAGCTTATCTTACAGTAAAGTCTGAGGAAGTTCAAACTATTTAATTGCAAAGAAGAGTACAGCATAACATGATTACAGTCCACAGGTGTATGTGTAGAGAAAAGACATCTGACAATAGGTCTTCAACTTATATGAAAAAGACATTAACAGGAATCGGTGATTAGAAACTGAAGTTAGATTCATTCAAAGTAAGGCGCAAAATGTCAACAATATTAGCAGTGTGCTGTTTGAAAGGCTTCTCTAGATATTCTCTATCACTTGAAATCAAGACTGAATGCCATTCTTACAGTTATATTGTAGTCCAAAGTTACAGCTTGTTTCAGGAGTGACCAAATGAAATTCAGTGGCCTCTTTCAGATAATTGAAAGCATGTTTATAAGAGTACTCTTTGCATTTATAATCTGTGTAATATTTTAATACAATGGGTTACCTTGAGTTTTGTTTTGTTAATGGATATTTTAAGCTTTATTTTCAAAGCTCTTAACCTTCAAACACTGAAAAAATCTGCAGCTTTTTAAGAAAAAGCCAACAGTACAGAAACTGAAAGAATGTCTTTCAGCTCAAGGACATTTATGGAAAGTAAAATTGCTTCATTTTATTTGTAAAAACTGTCTGAAATATTATGTCAAAACAAATTATTCTTGACACAAACGTAATCAGAAATATGTAGAAATGATTGATTAAGCAAGAGATGTCGGACTTGTTTTGTTTCACTCAGACTGTAGTCATAATTTCCTAAAAATTTGCCTCAGTCTACAAAACTTCTTGGATATGTTTGTTCACTAAGTACTGCTGACAAGTTTGTTGCCAAGAGATTGAAGTTTATATGTACTATGGTATAGGTGGAATCCGGAGGACAGAATCTGTGGTGAAACAAATTTTATTCAGATGATGTAGAACAAAGAGAACTGCAGGAAGGAGCAACTGCTGTTCCTTCATTTTCCAAAACTCAGTCAGTAGAAAGACTTGCTGTGATTTGGGTGTGATCACCAATATTACAGAATCAATATGCTTAAGTCCTTGAGATCTCTGTTCGTAATAAAAATTAATGCATACAAAAGTAATGTGTTCCAGACTTACCATTTACACTGTGATGACTGTTTAATTGATATCAATAGATAAAATTACTTGAATGAAACAATTATGCCTGGGAACATATGCCTGGTACCAAAATAACTATATTCTTTATTTCTGCCTATTTATAAATTAGCATATGATTTGCAAAGTTACTTAACATCTAAACAGAGTATAAAAAGAAAATGCTAACTGTGCAGAAAAGGTGTGTTGGGATTAAAACCCAAAAAAGACATTATACCTTAAATGTTTGTAGGCTTCAAATCAGCTTTTACATCTAAAGTTTTAGAATTGGACTGAAATTAGTACAATGTAATCAATATTCTCACAATCTAGTGTCCTCCATCATTCTTTAAAAATTTAATTAAAAGATGGGCAATGAATCTTATGTCAGCAGATGAGTGTATCACCATACACTGTGAAATAAATTAATCAGCAAGAATACAGAACTGCAGAATAGTGTTGCAATAACCTTTTGCTATATAAGCAAGGACTTAGGTTTAATTTTTAAACAAACAACTAACTGTTCATTTCTTGACTGAACTTAAGGTAACTGTCATGTCATGCTTGTGTTATCATTATCATAGCAAATGAAAAAAAATTACACTCTTTACTAAGCGCTTTAATGGGAATCTTAGGTTGAATCATCTCTCCCAATTAGGGGTTATTCAAAAAATACGAAATGCGAGTGCTCTTCAGCTCTGTATTAATATGATGGCTTAGTCACAATTTAGGGTTATATAAGCACGAAAAGGATAGACCCTCTTGAAAAATGAATCCCAGTAGTCTAATTAATCTAATCACCACAGATTATATTCTCCCTCAGTAATATATTTTCTAGTACACATAGAAATACAAAAAGTGTAATTTATAGATAGTCCAATAAGCTAATCTGCTCTCTGTGTTACTATACTGTTACTACCTCCAGTATCATGAGGCATGTTAATATTTATTGACCTTTTTGGTAATTTTTCTTTGAAAAAACCACTTGTCAGAGCCAAGGCAGCGCTGTGTGGTAAGAACATATCTACACTGCAAGTGTAAAACATCTGAATGCTACTTTTGTGTGCATTGGATCTAAGAGCAGTGCAGCAAGTGGTGTGAGGACACCTGAGCTAATCTGGCTTTACAGCTGTGAGCTGTGTGTGCCACAGTGTCTCAGTGCAGCGCTGGCCTGGAGGAGCCTCCACAACAGTCTGTCATGTCAGAGGACTTCGAAAAAACATCCGGGTGTGTGTCCACTCTGCAGTCAATAAAAGAAAGTTAAAAAAAAAACCAAAACAAAAACATAACATAAGCGTACTGAATTGATAAATTACATTCAGGACTTGTGACAGTGAGGGCAAAAGTGAATGTTTGTATGAATGTCTGTCTTTGTTGTAGTCGTATGGAAGGAAGCATTTCTTCCCTCTATGTAAGTGTAATGGAAGAAAGGTTTGTTCAGGCTGTTACATTCCTTAGGGAACAACATTGTTTCTGCTAGTGCCACTTTCCGTTCAATTTATGAAGAGTCACAATTTGGGGGTGTCATAAGGCATGACCTCTGCCTCCACCATTGTTACTGCCCTAGCCTAATTAATTGCAGCTTCCAGTTTATATCTGACAGGCCAGCACATACAACTGTGAACCACAGATAAAAATGAACATTCAGGAATTATGATTAGCCATAAAAATATATATTAATGAGATAAATAACCAAGCAAACTGAAACAAAAGAATGAAACATAATAAAAAGAAAATAACTTGTGGCAATTTGATAACACTACCCATTCTGTTATCATTTCATTATGGAATGGGCATCAAAGGGAATGCTGGCTAGCTTTTCGATGTAGTAGTCCACCTAGCGCTTCAGCATAATAAACTTCATGTGAGGTCATGACCTAAGTTGTTATTTTCTTCAAGTAGCCTGCCAAGTATTCCACCAACACCCTCACTGTTCTGCTAAAGTGCAAGAAAACTTTAGCTAATAGTTTCTCTTGAACAGTACTTCTCCTTAAGTATTTCTCTGTGATACTGGCTTCCAGTTGGCCGTTGGAGCCTTCAGAAGCTGTTATGGCGTATCTGACCTTGTGCTGGGCACGTGAGGATAGACGAGTCTCACCATTTAGACCTGTCTCTTCCTACGGAATGAAATTCCTGTGACTTGGCAGCTCCCCTGAGATCACTTACATTATCTGAAATGCTCTGATGTAACAGCTAAGTAAGTTTATTATAGTAAAAAGCCATCAAATATTGTATTTGGAAATGGATACAGGAAAGTAAAACAGGACATACATGATTGGTTTGATTTCTGGTTTCCTCTCTTTAGTTAGCAGACTCTGATGCCAGGCTAACTCCCAAGAAAATTCCTCCAGCCTGTCAGAGCTGGGTTACAATCCCAAAGGCAGGGCATGCACCCAAGTTTGCCTTCTCAAAGGGTTTGATGATTGGGTTGTTACTGTACTCAGTAAGATGTCTATTGCATGTAAAAACTTTTAAGGGTTTATGGTAACTTCTAGTCCTGGTGACCAATCCAACCTCTTCAACCTTATGTCCTGTGCCATAGTGTGGGGAGCAGAAAAGGCCTTGACCCTGTGTAAGCACTGCTCGGCAGTAACTAAAACTCCCTGTGTTATCAACACTGTTTCCAGCACAAACCCAAAACATAGCCCCATACTAGGTACTGTGAAGAAAATTAACTCTATCCCAGCCAAAACCAGCACACAGGGAAAGGGAGATTCTCACAAGTCCAGCCCTACTTACCTTACAGTTTTGTGTCTAGAATTGCAAAAGTCAGATGGAGGAAGGCCCATAATTTTGCTGCAATCCTTTCACAAGCACTAAAGCAAGCTTCTCAAAAATATTATGCTAGAATTAGAGCTGAGAGTTAATTTTTAAAATCATAAACATATGGTTTTTCTGTTCCCAGATGAACAGATAAATCAGAAAAAATTCATAGTTGGCTTGAAAGCTATTTAAACATCAGTTTATATAAAATGTCTTCAATCTGTGTTAAGTTCTATGGGGAGGATCCTTCAGCTAAGTATTTAAAAAATATGTATCCATACAAACATAAGTACTCAGAGCAAAGAGATTCAGCTCTGGATTAGGGAACGCAAATCAGCTCCAGGAATACAAGCAGCAAAGCTAACAAGAGATTAGCATAGAAGCAACAAAGCTAACGGGATTAACTTTCAGAAGAGCTTACCAGTTTATCATTATGAACAAAAAATATAACATAAAACAGGAGATGAGAACAAAAATAACCATGAAGGAAAATATACAGGGTAAAACTACTAAACTATAGCTGCAGTGAATATATTGCACTGTATTTCTAAGCACAGGCCTGAACACACACTTAACACCAAACCTGCCTTACATCCAAATGGGTGCAAGCCCAAGGTAAAGCAAGGTGCTTTAAATTAATTTCAAAGCCTTACTCACTTTATTCAGCAGTTGAGCTTCAAGCATGCTTCCATCCAGAGTTAGATGAAGTCCCACCATAAATAGGTAAAATGGGTTTGCCTTAGAAATCATAATGACAGTTGAGCACAGACCTTGGCTACTTGGCTGATACTACTTATGTTCCCAACTCACACACGCATACATATATGAGAGTACAAACATGAATGACCCATCAGTCAAAAGAAGGGTGTAATCTTTTTACCATACAGTTGAGAGGCATTAGGGACAAGAAGTTAGAAGGTTTGTACAAATAACAGATCACATAAATAAAATGTTAATACAGTGATGTCCTAGGGAACATTATACTGGAAATTATACGAGTGTAATTAAAATTTGTCCTGAAACATGGAAACTGGCACCCAAAGTTTATTTTGTCTGCAGAACAGTAAAACTGCATTGGTTGTTATTTCACACATACCTTTTAAGTTTTATTTTTATATGTTCATAGTATAATTATATCTCACTTAAAAAAAACCAAGCTCAATATGCTGAACTGTACTATCTATCTGCATGGGAAGTTTGAAAAGACTGAGAAGGTTGAATTCAGTTCAGAGAGGGCCTCGCCCTGAATCATTAACAAGGTTTTCCTTGTAAGCTGAATGCTCCAGCTCCAAGTTCTGCTTCAGTGGGAAGGAACATTTGTTTTTCTTTACCTCTGCTCTGTAGAGTGGGTAGCAGATGCCTTCCTGATAAGAAGCTTGGAACAGATTGTTCTTGTGATTATCAGATATACCCAACCTAACTCTCATACTCTTATCTGCACTGGTTTTCTTTCAAAATATTGGTTTGACCTGCTTTTTAAAGTTTTAGCTGTCAATAATTACATACTTGTTTCCATTCCAGAAGTAATAGGAAAGTTACAACACATGAGGGATCTGAAAGATAATTGCAGTGAACTTCAGGTCCTTTCCCAACAGGCAACAAAACTGCAGTCCCTTAGAAAGTTAAACATTGGAAGAAATAACCTCCATACACTGGCAAATGAAGCAGGAAACCTTCCCTTGGTAAAGCTGGGAGAATAGGTAAAGCATAATAAAAAAATTATGAAAGTCGCAATTTGTTACAGCCTGCCACTACCACAGTGGATACATGTGAATCCATCCATCTAAAACAACTGTTTTGTCCCTAACTGTGTAAGGAGTTAACACACTTACTTGATGTTCATTTTACTCCTAACGAAAGGCACTTACATTTTTAAACATTTTAAATTTTTAAATTTCAAGGTCTTCATCCCAGTCTTGTCTTTAGATTGCAGACAATGCAAGTTGAGTACCATACTGTATCACGTTCACTAAACTTCAGGTTCGCATTTCTGATCTTCTGGACTAAACTCCCTTAGAAACATTTGCTCTTCACAAATATTTCAATGAGTCATACCTGTCACAGATGAATTAGCAGCCTCCTGAAAGGATACTTAAGTAAATCTGTGTACCTAATTCTCCACTGACAGCACCTTGCAAAGACCTTTAAACCAATGCAGAGGGCAAATACTTTACCATCCCTATTTAGTAGGCTGTTACATTGCCTTTGGACAGGTGTAAATTAAAATTATCCACACAAATTTACTTGGGATGCTAGATTAATTACATTTTCCAATTTAATCATGCTGACATAATATCTGTGACAGGTATATTGCACATTATTCCACTTTTGAGTCAGTCAGTCTCAAACCATTCATTCTCAAAGCCCCATCGTTATTATGCCTGCACTAAACTGAAGAGTGTATTTGTGATGGTGTCACACCTGAATGGTGCAGGTTAAGGAGGACATGGTACTGTTTGCTAATCTGTCTTCCCTCCGTTGCTATAGATATAACTAACCTTCAAGACAAGTGTGCCTGCATATTTTACTCAGATTTCTGTGGTTATTACTATTGAAACACAGAATAATATCCGCAACTTTTGAACGGCAGCACTACCTTTAAAATTTAAAAATCTAATCTTTAAGTTGAAAGAAATGACGTGGAATTTCCTGTGGAACCCATAGAAGTAGATGTCCTGTCCTTACGGCAGTTCTGTGGGATGTAAGCATCTTAATCTTGTAGGCTCTACTGACAGTCTCCTAAGAGTCTGGGAAAACAATTTCAGGCTGATGGCAGTTAAGCCTCCAATACTGAGATCACCTGTTTCTATTTAACTGCGATGTAACTGCTACAGTTACAATCCTCTACCATAACAATCACAGAATACGGTATCAGGCAATAATAGAAAACAGCAGAGTTACTTAAGAGAAATCTGAAGACTTGGCTTTTTAATTCCCTTAACATATGGTAAGTGAAGAATTCAGAGTCTATTTTCAGAGTTTGAAGTCTCCTATATGCTGCTGGATGGTTTTGGCTTAAATAAAACTGTGGGTACTTTGCATGCTATGCTCTGCTGAGTGTTCAAATTCATCTTCCTCCCACCTTTTTTCCTTCCCTCCCACGCCCCTCCTGAAAGGTAGAGTTAATAATGCCACCCATTGTATGTTCTGGAAAATCCTTCCACCTACCCAATATTTGTATTGTACTCGCATTTCTTCCTTCGTTGTTAAAAAGACAGTAAGCCCTTGCTTGTGGTGGGTTGCCTTGGAAAGATTCTACATATAGTTTCTGCTTGAACCTTGGGGTTCAGCTTGGTACTTTGATTCTCAGGCAAGAAGGAGGGCAACTAAGATCTTACTGCTTTTGACAAGTTACTTTGGCATATTGCTTTCTAAGACTCAGTGGCTTACTGCAGTACACACAGTTGGATGTACACATTTGGAAACAGCCTTTAAGAGTGTTGATCTCATGCTTGCTGGTTTGTGCAACAAGGCAAAATACTGACCTTAAAACTACAAGGGATCAGGAAAATGGCAAACTTTTATGGCCTCTGCAAATATGTTACTGACCTTTTAGTTAGGTTGCTAATAATGGGTAATGTGGTGGCCACAACTGCCTGAACAGGTTTTTTCATTCCAGTGGAACAATGATCATCTATTTTGATTTTTCCCAGTTACTTTTTCTTTTTTCTGTGGTAGGTGTTGTATATCACCTGATGACTACTGTCACTCCCCAGTAAGGTCAGACAACTGTGGGGACACTTTGCCCACTCCTTTCTTAAAGAAGGTTGGTTAGTAAAACTTACAGCAAGGATGAATTGCTATTCTGGCTTTCTGTGACACTTCAAAGTGCAAATAGAGTGACGTGCTATGCCACCTAGTGTAACTTTACTATCAACAACTATACAACACTCAGATTAACTCCATGTCCATTATCAACATGCAAAAGAAATCTTCAGGGTTTTTGAATTATTGGGAATGTAACAAATCCACATGGATTATGTTCAGCTTTTGATGAGATTACAGTTTTGGTGAATAAAGGTAACTGTAAATGTAATAAACTTGGTCTTTCGACAGGTTTTTTACATACAACAACATGTTTTTTAACAAATTAACATTAAGTAGCTTCAATAAAGTAGATTGAGAACAGCTACTTGTCATATATCAGAGTATCTGCCAATAAAGAATCATCAAATCAGGATGCTTCTAGCGGAGCTCTGCAGAGAGCAGCTGAATGCTACTATTAAACATTTTTATTACTGTTCTAGAAAAAAAAAGTCATAGACACACTGCTGACAAAACCTGGAGACTGGTGATAATAACAAAACAGCCTTGTTGAATCACTTAGATCACATAGCAGGCTGAAGAAATTGAAGAAAATAATGTTTTATACTTCTATACAGAAGAATTGCAGTCCTTGGGCATGGACAGGGGAATCCTGAAAAGGATTTACAAGAGAAAACCAGTTCACAGTAACCTCAGTATAATCTGATCCTTGGCTTTAAACAAAGAAGTGGGGACTTAACAGGGTGATGTTGCTGACTGCCGTGTTGGAATACTACATATTCTACTGCTGTTCACATTTAACAAATTGGAGAAGGCAGAGAAAAGAACAAAAATCACTGAGTGCTGAGAAAATGCCTTAGAGGAAGAGACTTAGAAACTTAATCTGTTTAGCCTGTCAAAAAGAAGATTGAAAGGTGACTTGACACAATACATAAATATTTCCTTGAGGAGCAAATACCTGGCATTAAAGGTCTTTCTAACTCAGCAAAGAAAGGCTTTAATAAACCATAATAACTAGAAGCCAGACACGGTCAAAGTAGAAAGAGGACATGCATTTTTAAAAAGAAGGATGTTTGTGCACTGATTCAAACTGAGGGAAAATTTGGTACAAAACCGAAAGTCTTTTTATAAAATAAGTTATTGGCGTCAACTGGCTGAAATTCAATGGCAGATATCATACATATCTGAGGTCAGAGTAGATGATCTGATGTTCTCTTCTGACCTTAAACGCAAGTAAAAAATACCTTCCCCAAAAACCCTATGAATATTAAGTATCAGAACTACAAAGCTAAATGACATCTGCATTCACTAGTGTGTTTCAGCTAATAATTAGTTTCATTAGTAGATGCTAATAATATGCATCTACTTCTTTGAGTGTTGAACTCTACAATCAGAAGTCTGAGTAGAATATTATGGCAAACCAAGCTACTTAATTCATGTAATATAATCAACTCCAACAATGGTATATAAATTGAGTTAGGGTCTTGATGTGGTGAGGACAAAATCTGAGCAGCAGTAGCCCAGTGCAGTAAAATATAGTTCTGCTTCTGTATAAACAAGAGCAAGTCACTTGTATCCTTCTAGTAGATGAGTTTTCACCACACATATGATGTTGTCTAGCAATATGATTGCTCCTACTCCTTATGCAGATCCCACCTGCTAAAGCACAAAATATTTTTTTCAGCAGAAGAATCTAGTGCAAGTAACAGCCCAAGTCCTTTCAAAAGGAACTTCATGCAGCTATTCGAGAGCCCAGGAATACTTAAGAGATCATCAGTGACTATACTGCAATGCACACACGCCTTCTGCATCAGCAGGCTGGCATCAGCAATGCCTGGCTCCCACCTAACCCACCATGTTATGTACTCTCCCACCACGTAACAGCATGCCAAACTGATCAATGGTTATCAGTCAAAACTATCCAAAACTTTGGATCAAAGGCTATAAATTAATTTCAGTCGTTCTTCTTCCTTAGATAAACTAACTCTGTGCTGTTCTTTTGCCTCTGGTTGTCATTTATGTATTAAAACGTAAGAATTGATCCAATTACTTGGGTGATTTAGTCATATAAAACAGAAGAAAATCAACATTCTTAACAAAAACCTTTTTTTAGTAGACAATAAAACCTTAACTGAGTATCTTACCTTATAATATCGTATAATACTAGTACAGGTAGTACTAGAAAAGAATATCTGGAAAAGTTTGCTAACCGTAAGAAAATTGAGGAGGATTTAATTTCAATTGTGATTTGTGCAAAACAATCTTCACCTCATTTACGTATTTTCTTAAAGATTGAAAGTTAATTCTATGAATGGACAAACACACTGTATTTTGCAGAGAAAAGAATGAATGCAACAAATTAACAAAAGTCAGAATTCACATGGTGATATTTTTCTCTGGAGCCAAATCTGAAAACGTAGGTAGTAATAAGTCCTAATACCTAGAAATAGTTTCATTTATAGATTTGTCTGATTTAAAGTTGAAGCTTCCAGGCCCGTAATAATAGCTTGCTAGTGGTTATAATAGCATTTAAACCCTGTGAAATCAACAGGATTTTTTTTGACAGCTATTTATTGCTACACCAGAGTAATCCTGAATGAAGAACAGAACTGGTAACAGTCTAGTTAAGAACAAGTCCTGTATAGAAAAAGAAAATTTAAAAATTTGCAGCAGTAATATCTCCAAAACAAAACATGAACACAAGACCTTAGTATTCCTCATTAGGATTGTATTTTACATAATGTCTGGGTAGGAATTAAGTTTCTTTTAATGACTTTTGAAACATTTCATTGAAATACTTTTGTGTCTGAGTTTAAAGTATAAGCGGACAGTTTTTAGAGAAATTAATTAAAAGTACACACAATAAAAGATTATTCCTATGTCTGTATAGTGAAGTCCAGAACATCTCAATTTCAGAAGCAAGTGCAAGACTTCATAGGTAGATTTTGATGAGCAACTCTATGACCAGAATTAAAGGATTCATGATCAATATTTAAATTGCACGTTAATAACTAAGCCTAAAGACTTCACAGTTCAGAAACTGATGCAGGGAATTCGCCCTTGGGAATAAGTTGAGACATTGCTTAGTTTGTTTCTAGAGGTAATTACTATTAACTTAGGGTTTTTCTCAGTAATGCCTCAAGGGCAAATGAGTAAATCAAGTGTGTTTTGATAATTTGCATATAAGGTACCTTCTTAATTGTATTTAGCCATAAAGCCGAGGCACTTGAATGCTGCTTGGGTAATTGATCTCCAAAGTGCGTCACCTATGTTCTCTCTTCTACATATTTCAAGTTGACATAGATGGCTTAAAAGAAGCATTCTTCTTCTCCCACTTCCCTTTTGGGGCAGTCTCACACTCCTAGAAATGTAGCGAAGGAGAAATCCCTGTGCTCCACCAAGTCCAAAGGCTAAAATTATGCAATGTCCTTTTGTAAGCTTCACAGGCTCTGGATAAAGAGAAAAAGTCGATTCCCCTCTCTCTTTGCATACATCTGCATAATTTCTGGGCACAGTATGGCCCCTTGTGAGGTAATATACATCTGCTTTGCAAGAAAACCATCCTTCCTGGCTTAGCAGCATCTTTGAAGGTACTTGCCGGTGGCAAAAAACGTTGTAGCTCTTAAAGAATGATTACAATGATCTCTTCAATTACCAGTGAGTGTGCTGGGGCCCTAGCAAGATTGATCTGGTCTTTTCTGAATTGTCAAGCCTTCACTGTAAAGTTGTATAACCCCTATTTCTACATTAGCAAAAAGATACTGCTGACTCAGGACTGTACAACATCTTTGCCTGTGAAACAAAGCAGACGGACTGTCATGGTTCAATCGTTGGCCTGTTATAAGAGTCAAAAAGGGGAATCACTTGTGCCTTATTTTCTCCTCTAAAACCAATGGACTGACCTATTTGAATGCACATTCCAAAAGGCACATGTGAAATGCTGCTGAAAATCTCACTTCCATGAACTATCTCCAAAGGCAACTAAAAGATGCAGCTTTTGCTTTAGAGCAGTTTAATGCTGTCCTCTTACTGCCCAACCTTTAGTACTATATTGAATTTTCCCTTTATGGAGATGTAATAGAAATAATAGTTTACATTTTGAGGTAATTCTAGCCTACTAAAAATGTAATAGCCTGTATGTAATTAAGTCTTTGTATAGCTCCTTTCTTTTATGGTTACTATGGAAGATACTGTAATTGGCTTATGATAAAAAGAAAAATATCCATCTTTCTTACCAAGATCAGTGATCGAGAAAGTAGTGTTTTTAATGGTTTACTGTTCATACAACTACTTTACTAATTTTCTAAAACAACTCCTACTAAAGAGAAAAGAAAAAGGTTTGTTTAGCTTACATCTCCAAATATGACAATGGCAACCCTTTTAAGATTTGTCTGAAGTTAATTTCAACAGGTTTAGGTTGTGAGTTTATAGTTCCTCTAGCTAAATCATTATTAGTCCCTAGCCTATATACTCTGAATGTATACTGAAGGCAGACACATGTCATAACATGAGTTGAAGAACTCATCAACCAAAACAAAACAAACCCGACCATTACATCCAGAGATGAGCCTTTCAGCTTGAGTGTCTCTATTCCCTTGCACTTCTGTTTTGGAGATAGTGTAGGCAGAGTTATCTGCCTTCACCTGCTGGATCATACACCCAGGGCAGGGAAACTTTAAAAGCTAGATAAGCTTGTGAGCAACTAATGCTCATTATGAATGCCAACATGTGGAAGTAGTAGCAAATAGCAAGTGCTGTAAATCACAGCCTTGAATGCTGTGTACCAATACCCGCTTGCAGGCAAGCTCGCATAAATCTTTTAATATAATTGCTAGGGTGAAAATGTGTTGAACCTCCACGTTGTTTAAAATGTCTTTCCTCAAGACTTTGCACAGACTACAGGTAATGGCAAGACACAAAAGAACACAAATCTCTCCATATTTGAGGTCAGGACATAGATGCCCATTGAGTAACATCTTTGATAACTCAAATGAAGCCCTGAATGTGGAAGGGTGGATACAAGCATACAGGATAGGTTGTCAGTCTGCTAAGCACTGTCTTCTGTTACATACCGTTGCCCCATAAACCCTTTATATTCTTGAAACAACATAAGAGCTTCCCTGTAGATGACAAAGTTTCAGTCCCAAGTAGGTATTTATCTGCTTCGCCTAACTTTTATGGCAAATTTCAACTCTATTCCAGTGACAAGCGATTACTTCTAGAACAGAGCCCTGTCTCTTAGTTTTTGCATTTCTAGATAAACATTAACACAATCAGAGGTTCCTCTGCACTCTAGGTTTTGCTTTTCTCACTCAGTCTTATGATAGAGTGGTGCTACGAAGAGAAGGTTTCTGTATATGGGATCTTGCTTCTGTCATGCGCAGAAATACAAACTATGACAGTTTCATGTCAGCAACCTTAGTAACACCATTCCCCAGGTGTCTAATCATATCAAATATATAATTTTGAACTGGGTGTATAATACAATTTATTTTCTACATTAAATGGATGACTATATTCTTAAAAATAATTTTTTTTTTTTTTTTAAAGCATCCACTGTTCTGTTTCATTCAATGCAGCTGTTGTCATGGTTTCACGAACTGTGATGTTATGGGTTAACCCCGGTAGGCGCCACACAGCTGCTTGCGCAGCCCCCCCCAGTGGGATGGGAGAGAGAATTGGAAGGGTAAAAGTGAGAAAACTCGTGGGTTGAGATAGAGACAGTTTAATAAGTAAAGCAAAAGCTGCATGCATGAGAAAAGCAAAATAAGGAATTAATTAAGTACTTTCCATCAGCAGGCAGATGTTTATCTATTTCAAGCAAAGCAGTGCTTTGGGAAGACAAATGCCATAACTCCAAATGTCTCCCCTTCCTCCTTCTTTTCCCAGCTTTTATTGCTGAGCACAGTGTCATATGGTATGGGATATCCCTTTGGTCAGCTGGGTTCAACTTCTTGTGCACCCCCAGCCTACTCACTGGCAGAGCAACATGACAAGCAAAAAAGGTCTTGACACTGTGCAAGCACTGTTCAGCAATAGATAAAACATCCCTGTGTTATCAAAACTGTTTTGGTCGCAAATCCAAAACACAGCAACATGCCAGCAACAATGAAGAAAATTAACTCTATCCCAGCCAAAACCAGTACAATCTCCACCCCTTATTCCACACCATATAAGTCATGGTCAGGTCCCATACTATCCAATATGTTTTCATTAACCACCAATCCCCCTTCCCCTCCCTTGATTTATATATCATTCCCTTAGTCTATGAGTCACTCCTGTAAAATGTCCACTCAGTTCATTTAGTCCATGAATGGGGTCTCTCTGTTATGGTCGTCACTCAGGCCAGGAGAGGTGGTGTGTTGCATGGAGTTATTGGCCACCAAAGCCAGCTCTGGTCAGGTCACTGCTGCACTTGCACAGCTTCTTGTAAGGCTTGTCCTCCATTGATTCGGGTGGTTCCTACTATAGTCTCTAGCATCCGTTAGTCTGCTGTGAGCTATGCACAGACATATCTTGAACTTTTCTATGAAATCTGTCAGTGATCTGGCTCAAGTTTCTAAGCAAGTTTTAAAGACTGGGCAAATGTCTAGGTCCCATGGGTAATGAGAAAATGCCAAACCTAGTTTCTTCCATTTCCACAAAACTGGAAACAGTAGCCCTGTAAAAAGCTTTACAAGCAGATAATTGTTCACAGGAAAACCTTTGGTCTACTTTCAAATGCCCCCCACAACCCAGATAAGAAACGAGCATGTGCTGTGATTGCAAGTTAAATGATTGAAATAAATATACTTTTTTTTTGTGAAGAAACATAAATGGAAAACTATAGAATGTCCTCATCACTAGTAGTGAGCATTTCTAACAATGCTTAAGCAGTCCACGTGGTTCCTCTGTACTAGGCATTACAGGAATTAAGAAAGAAGAAAAAAAACAAAAGCCATCAAATTACTATGTTTTCTTGAAAACAGGGACTTTTAAAATCTTTATTTGGTAACACTATTTGAAGTGCCAGGTTGTAAATTGTATCCCAATCACTCAAAGTTTGATGAGAGAGAATGGATTTGGGACTGCTAGTTGTCATTGTTAAGTATTTAATTACAGAAAAGCTCTGATCAGGCATCCCTCTCCCTCTTCCCTTCTCCTCCATTATTCTCCCAAAAAAGAAAAAAAATGCTTTTCCTTGCAGAAGGTGAATGGTGGTCACTGTCACTGTGACCACATCTACATTTTTAAAGTAAAATGCTTATAAATCTTTTGCAACGCCTTTTTAAAGGACAATTAAGCTCTATTTTTATGATATTCATAATATTATTTTCAGATCTTAAATATGCACCTTAATATGATCAGCAGCAAAACTTCTGATTCACCAAATAATCCGTGATATTAAACCAGAAATTTTGTTCACAGTAAAATGGTTTCTTAACTGGCCATGTATTCTGTAATGGATTAATTAATACATTAAATAATGACTGATTTCTTCTTAAGAATATCTTTACCACTTCTGAACAAGCTGACTCGTAGTGCTAAACTTTAAGCCCAAACCCGTAAGTCTTAAATATGCTTCACTTCTGTTAATAAGTTGCTTTTTTTTTCTTTTTTTTCCCCTCACAAAAATACTTGCCAGAATAATAGTCATTTTATGTACAGCTAACTCTGGCATTATAATTTACAGGGGAAAATTACACTCTTTACAAATTGGTTTTATTGTCCACATTAATCTTTTTTGGAATACCTGCCAGCTAATTTGCAAGGAAAGACTGCCTTATTTCTGGCTGGGACTCTTCTGAGCAGGGGTATGTACACAGGTGCTGTTTAGCATGCGTGCAGTGAGCCTCATACCTTCTGGAAGAGTCAGACCAGCCAGGCATGAACTGCAAATTTATGAAGAATATATATCCCATGCATCCTGAGCAAGTCGAATCATTTGTATAATACATGCGCAGCTGGTGTGACATTGGCCCTACTGTAGATGCACTGTATGGTCGAACTGGTTATACTCCATGGACATGGTGGACCAGGTGTCTGCAAATCTCAGTGATCCATAGTAGAAAACCCCATGTGTCAGTGCTTCACATTCCCTCCTTGTCTCAAACTGAAATTGAAAGTTCAGGTGTCAAGTTTGAATGATAAAATCCGAAGAAATCTGATTTCCAGATTCCAGATCTAGTTCATTCCTCTAATGACTGATTCTCATCTCTAGCAATGCAGCTTCGGCCTAAAAAAGACATAAACCAAAATTAGATTGCTAGAAAAATATGAAGTGTCCTTAGCACAAAAAAGACCACTTTAATGTCACCTACTTTGTGTGGGCAGGGCTGCTGTAAACTTTAACATCTTTGGAATCACTGTTTCTCTGTGCAGTTATAAACCCAAGATGGTTTCTGGGCATGATCTACAGCTTCTGTAGATTATATTTAAGTGCTTACAACTTTCAGGAAAAAACAGAATTCAGCAGTAGATCAGGATAAGCAGCACTGGAATTGAGGAAGAAATAGCATAACCTGGATGTAAACTGAAAAACTGCCTGAGATCTTAGCAAAAAAGCTGAACAAGGAGCAGATCTAGAGGAACTAAGCTGCTCATAAAATCATTTTATTTGTCCTCCTTAGAACAGTCACAGAAGGCTTCAACTGCTGTTCAACCTTCGTAAGATGGAAAGCTTTTCTAGGGAGCAGGTCTTTGCTGCTTCCTCTGCAAAGCCTTAAGCAACAGCTGTAAGAATGTGGAGTAAAATACAAAGCTCATGGACATTTGAGCAGATCAATATATGCAAATTAGACCTTGTTATCAGACAAATATCTACCGCATCACTTCCTACAATCAGGGTTCTTGGCTGCTCTATATAAAACTAGGAAATGACTACACACAACTGCCTTTCCCCGACTAATTTAAAATGAAAATTGCACACTATACTTGAAAAGCTGTAAGAGAAATAAGAGTCTGATCTGCACTTGATGTGAACTGGGAAGCAGTGGAGTTATACGAGGGAAAGCTATCAGTTTAAATCTGCTCAAACAAGTTAAAGCAACATTTACAGCCAACTGAAGTGCAACCTGCAAGAATTGCACCTGTGTCAGCAGAAGTTTAGAAATAAGAGCTGCTGAGGCTTTCTCTGAAGAGGGCTTAATGCAGACACGTCACCATACCTGTCAGATGATTATATATAAGCAATGAAACTTTCTTCCTGACTCTCTGGAAAAATCCAATCTTGTAAATAGCTTCTCTAACAGACAGAAGTCTCAATCTGAAGATGCAGGGTTTGTGGAAACAGTATGGCTTAAGGAGTTCCTGCCTTGGCAAGCTGTCAGAGCTCACTGTCCCCTTCCTTCAGCTGTTTGCTGGATTCCCCCGCGGACTGAGGGCAGCTTAAAACATAAGCATACACAGGGCAAAAGGGAGGGAGAGGGACCAGTATTTAAAGAGAGTATTTTGGTCCAGGTTGAACATGGCTACGCAGTCATTTGGTTTGACACAGCTGACAACCTGGCAAATTGGAGGAGCAATAACAAGAGCAGGCATGGTGAGGGATCGGAGGGGGACAGGAGCTCCTGAAATCAACATTGCCGCCAAAGCCCTTCATCCGAAAATGAAAGCGTTACTTTCATATCACAAGGCATGAATGCCAAAATGAAAATCAAGTGTTATGGCTCAACAGAAAATCTTCCTAACACTTAAAGATAGGAGAATAAGGAAACGAGGGAAGGATAAATAAAATTGGATTAACAGCATTTGATTTTAAAATTAACTAAAATAAAAATAACTTCATCTTTCCATTCAAAATCAGCCATGCTCCAGTTACAAGACAGACAATTAAAAGTTAATGAAGGAAATGCTTTATTTACCTTGGCGTGTAATTAATCCATTGTAGAATGTACATATCTTTTTATAAATGTATGGATTCTGTAGGCAAGTTCAGAATTCACCATAAGATCCTCCACAGTTACGTTAGAGAAAATGAAAAGAATCCATTGACATTTTCATGCTTCAGGACATGTGCAACCACTACCTGGGGGGAATTGAAAAGAAACTTCTAGAAGTAGGTTACTGCATTGTTCTTGCGCTTTTCTCTGACTTACACTGATCATTGTCAGGCAGAATATATTGGATTAGAGTCATCAGTGTTCTCATCTACAGTATACCTGTGATTTCTACTAAACAGAAACAGATTTGCCTGATTTTCTGTTATGGGTACAACATTGCTAATAACTAATGGTGATTCTCCTAGTCTAAGTGATAAAAGACTAAGCATCATAGCAGTAGGCATAGAAACATACCTCTGATGTCACACAACACTTGACATGCTATGGTATGCAGTTTAAGAATGCTTTGGTTGTCTTCAGGGGCTGAAGGTGGGGCTGAGTCCAGCTCCAGCTGAAGTTGGTGTGAGTCTTTTCAATGAATTAAGCATGAGCTTAAGCCCGCTCTAAACCAACTCATAGATTTCATATATTGATTTTGTATACGGCTTCCTGTATGACTTATTTTGGTTGTAACACATATGGATCTACTTACTTCTAAAGTACATCTAAAGGGACTATTTAAAAGTGCATGAAAATCTGTTTTAGGATCATAATTAAATAGAGGAAAACAGATACTGTAAAGGAGCAAAAATGGAGCAAAAGTCTGCATAATGACATTTTCCTACAGGTTTTCCTAAGAACACTGCTACGATTTCTACTACCAATGTTATGGATTACTTGGCTTGAAGGAAACCTATCAACCCGGAGTTACTACTTTACAAAAGTGTGTTTCAAACCTGACATAAGCCAAAAAGGCCAGGCAATAAATAGCCATCATTGGTAAGGAGTAAGTTTTTTGGAAAGTACTAAAACTAAATTAGTGACAAAATAAAACAAATCAAGTGTGTGAACAAAAATCAGAATTTGGAGGAAAACGTGCTGAACAATAAAGGGGACATACAAACTAAAACATTCTAAACAATCAACAAGTAATTAAGTCTGAATTTCAGTGCAAGGTATATGGAATGTACTGTCAGACAATATCACTTGGTCAAAGACTCAAGCACATTGTGTGTGATCTTTAATGAATTGCAGTGTAGGCACTGAGCTCATTTGCCAGACGAAGGGCCTCACGCAACTCAAAAGAAATCTTACTGGCTTAGGGATTGTCTAACAAATGTTTCAGCTGGTAGTTTGCAGTGATGTGTAGTTACATGCCAGCATGTGGACATAAAAACTCATATGTGTGCAAAGATATGCAGTTATGTTATGTCAGCAAATTCATTGCATTTTTCATCTCTGCTACTGAAATGTCCTACAAGTCTAACAAAGATAGGTAAAAAAAAAACCCAAACATTTTTTGTGCACACAGCTTCCAGGCAGAAAAGCTTTACTTTTTATGGTATCTGAGATATGAAGCTTAAATAACTAAAATACTTTGAGAGAGATTTTATTGGATTTCTTTAACTTTTTTTTTCCCCTATGTGCACTGAACTAGAATTTCAGGACTGCTGAGTGATGTCATTTTCCTTAATAAAATTAGCTGGAGGGTCTTTGAAATTTTATAGCTTGTACTTCTGCAGCATAAGAAATCAAAACCATGCGGTATTCCCAGTCCTTGGCAGGAGTTCCCAGAGGAAGGAATTAGTTTTTGCTGAAACACAAGCGTGCTTAGGTAGTGGGGAGAAAGACGCAGGGAGCATCAAACTAAGGTTTGTTTCTGAAAATGCTAAGACTCATTTGATGTTTCATACTTTGAAGAGAAGCTTAGCTTTGCTGAAGACTGAAGCTGCAATGAAGGATGACAACTTGTTCAGAGGTGCTTTGAACAGAACTTTAGCACTAATTACAGCAAAGGCCAGACAGAGACCCAGGCACTAACATTTCTGCTAAAGAGGCACAGCAGGAACTAAGGATGAGCTAGTTTTGAAATAAAACAGATTGCTAGAGCAAAGAATTTAGTTGTCTTGTTATGTAGTTTCTGTTGTTCCTTTTGTTAGGATTTTGGCTTTGTTTTTACTGTACTGATGGCTTGAATGCCTTTCAATGTTTCTGCAATAATTTCAAGCAATATATCCTGAAAATTATTGGAAAGGATAAATGAACAAAGTCTGTAACTTGAGTTTTAATACATATAAGCTATGCATTCAATTCAGATTAATTTTTCCTTTTCCAATTTCTGTTGATTTTTGCTTTGAGTGTTTGAATAGTCAGTATAATTTTGCAAGAAAAATTATGCCTAAGTACAAGACTGAAGTCTGTCAAAATGAAGGTGACGAAGGAGAACTCCCTTGCATAATTCATTTGGACATTTAAAACTCTGAAAAGTCATGGAGGAGGGAAGAACTGCGTAGGAAGAAGGATTGGAAAAATTAGAATTAGTTACTTTAGTAATTAGGAATTAGAAGGGGTCTCCGCAGTCTAGCCCTGAGATCTCACAACTCAGTGCAGCATGCAATTCTTTTCTTAGATTGACTGCACCACCTGTAACAGAAGTTTTCTTGGCTCCTTATACTCCAGCTGGTAGACTCATTCGTTCAGACCATCTTAAACCTTCAAATTTCTAGATTAATTTTGTTGCGACCTGTTTAAACCCCCTGCTCTCCACTAGCATTGTCATTTAGTTTAAACAGTTCTCCCTCCCAATATATATCCCTGCCCCCGATTTATTTGCGGAGAGAAATCTTAGCCCCTCAGATGTTGTTTCATTGAACTGAGTAGACTTCTAGTTCTCCCCCCCATCGCTACTGGAAATGCTGGTTCCAATGCATCAGGTAGCCACGTCTTCCTCCTCCCTCCCTCTTTCAGCACAGCCATATGCCAGCAGTGGTTGGGGCAACCTGTGCCCCTCTAGTACATCAAGCTCACTGATGCACCACTCAATCATTTCTACGTCGCAGTTATTTCTCTCTAACAAGGTAGAGATCAAAGCAGGAATTATTAATGTGTAAGAGGTACCTTGCATGTTGCACCACTGACTTCCATCCATTCTTTGAGCACATTCAGTACAGTATCTCCTCTCTTTTCTGCACTGACACCATTTTCCTTCTCAGTGACACCTGCAAGTTTCATCAGGAATCTTCCAACTTTCTTGTGAGGATCATTTAAAAAAAAGTCAAACTGTTCATTGACACCTTTGTTTTAACTGTGTGCATGGAGAGTCTTGTGGTACATGCTGACCTACTAAAAATCCTTGCTACCGCATCAGACACTTCATTTGTTCATTACTGTGGTGGGTTTTTTCCCACTGAATTTCCTACTAAGAGTTTATTGGTTCCTCAAAATATCAGTGCATTAAACTCTCAGAGAATGATTTCGACTTGAATTGGCAATGGAAATTTCTTTATCCTCATTTTTAATAGTCTGTTTTTCAATTTATTCACCATTTTCTCTTGTTAGGAAAAACTGAGATGAAGGGTTCCTTTTGTCTTTTGGACTGTACCAATATCATCCGAACAGCTAATGACCACTCTATTTTATTTGTGTAGCTTGTTTTTTGTCTGTAGAGTGTTTAATGTTTATTATTGGTTTTAATATTTTAAGATCAAACTCAGCCCCACTTTAGGCTATATTTGTTTTATCCCTGCAGTACTTGATCTCTAACATTCAGCTTTTTTTAAATCAAGCTTTTTTCTAAATTCACCCTTTAATCCTAATATGCTCTGTGAAGGGATTTTGAATCTATTTAAATTTCTGATAACTTTTTTACCTTGCTTAGAAATCAGGTTTCTTTGATTTTGAGAAATTCTGAACCTCTTCTAAATTCAAGCCCTTAAGCTCTTAGTTCAGATACTTTTACTAACCAGTTCTCTTCACTGATCAAATTTGAGCTTCTGAAATTCAAAAATTTATAACAGAACCCTATCAATCTTCTATTTAAGAGAAATGAAGTTATGGTTGTTGATAACACTTTTCCCCACCCCTCTCTCACTCCTATGACCACCATTTTGATCACATTTTAATGTCTTACTGAAATAACTTCTGGCATCACTTTTTGTTAACGATTAGCTGATGAAAAACTTTGTCAGCTATGAGATTCCAGAATATACAGACCTGTAACTACGTTGTCAGGTCTATCATTAAGAAATTAAGGTCTTCAATACTGACATAATCTTCTGTACTTATTCTCCTGCTTTATTTCTGCATCATTTTTTTCTATCCAAATCTGACCCAGGGACTCTATTACAGTACTATCCCAACACAATCTGGTTTACTAACCTTCCCCAAAATAAATTTTATCTTGATGCAGATTTTAGTTTATTCCCGGCTATCTCTTCTTTTTTCTTTGCATCTGATATAGAACCACATGCGTGGTATTCATCATCCTTACTTTTATATCTGTCTTTCCTGAATGATTTGTGCCTGTCAGTAGCTGCGCTCTGCTATGATTGCCATGTTAATAACTGCTTTCAGGTTCTACAATAGTAATTCTGTGGCACTATTTGATGTCTGGGGTCCTGAACTGAGCACAAGCCTTTCAGCTACTGCTTGCTGTTTTGTTGTCCCATCCAAGCCTTTCACTATTTATATTACTTACCTGCAGTTCTCATCTGTAACTATACATCTTTCTGATATCTCATACTGTTTTACGTACTGCAATACCCTCATTTATCAGTGCTTCTTTGCGTGTTTTATAGTCTTATGTAAAGCTTCATACACACCTCTCAAAATTCTTCATTTTTTAAAGCTTTTCTTGCCAGTTCAGACCAACCTCAGCCCAAACAATGTTATTTCCCTAGGCTGTGAGGTAAGTAATCCCTTCCCTATTCACACTTCCAAGTGCTCAAGCTTTCTTCAACCTCCCTTGAAGATTTATTAATGTTTGAGCCATTTGTTCATCTTCCTTGTTTTGTTTCCTTTTCCTCCCACAAGTTAAAAAAATTTACTGAAAATAAAAACTTTCCACTGCTTTAACTATCTTCCCTGGCTGCCCCAATGGACCTTTTGCATCTGTTCATGTAAGCCCTCATAACCATTATTTTTGGAAATTTGCCAGATGATCTTCTGCATATTGAAATGGATCCTTTTTAGCCTCAGGTGCATATCTTGTAACAAAAATTCTGGTGCTATATTTTATATCTGTTCTTGGCATTCAAGCTGGTGACAAACAGACCTGTCTTTTGGTAGGAGTCTAGAAATCTCTCTCTCTTCTCCCCTCTGATCAAAGAGAGGGAGTTTCTCTCCAGCTCTGAGCTGATGCTTTACAATGCAAAGCCTTCCACTGGCAGAAACACAGCAAAACTAACCCCCGGCGGAATGAGGTGTGCTTTTCTCTCACTAGGCACAAGTCTCTTTCATATTCCCTCTTTCAGCTTTCAATTTCTTCTCGCAACAAGAGGCTAAAGCTCATTAAAGCCAATGAGAAACTTCGTCATATTTTCCATAAGGGATCAAGTCTATACCATCTGTATGTTTTCCTGCAAATATAATTAGCTTTACAGTGTATTGTCTTCCAGTTTCTTTTAATGTTCTGTTGTTGTGAAAGAGGATATGACTATATAATTTATGTCTCCATTTTCTTCTTTATTCAGTATACTTCTTACATACCCTCTTATTCACCTCTTGTCTAAAGTAACTCATCCTATGAAATAAATTTTAAGAGAATATTTAAAAGTCCATACATTTCTTTTCAGCTATCATGTTATTCACAGGATGAAAGCAAAGCTGATGAAACAGATATTTCTAACAGCTGTTGTGAGAGACATACAAATTGTTCACTACATCCTTAATCTTCCTTTTTTTTCTTCCAGGTTTATCTGGCTTGATTACTAATTTGTTACTAATTTGTGGTAACTAATGTCATCCTAAAGTAGGCAGTTCCTGAACAGATCAAATACTTCAATCATACATAGGAGCGACACAGATTTCTCATCTGGCCATTACAAGTTTATAGACTGCAGCTACCTAATTTTGTCTTTCGGCTTACTGCTACAAACACAACAAAAAAAAAACCCAACAAAAAACCCCAACAACAACAAAAAAGAATTTTCTCTTTCACACTCTGTGTCTTGCAAGATATCAAGAAAAAATATGTATAAAACACAGAGGCCAATGGTTAAGCAGTAATTCATCAACACACAGTATATCAGGCAAAGAGCCTCAGTCTTTACATTACAGTAGAAGTATCAGAGGGAGCTCTGTGACTGCAGTCAACATAGGGTACAGAGCTAAGTAGCATTAAACAGACATAAATTTCTCTCCCGACTTTTTCCCAAATTGAGTTATCTTAAAGGGATTATAACAAGGAGCTATCCTAGCACGAAAGTGCAAAAAAAATACTCTTTCAAGCAGGATGAACCCCCCATAATCCAAG